>NW_028263380.1:14167184-14468850 GCF_051168715.1 Poecilia mexicana | reverse complement strand
AATATAAAAATAGGGTATGTTTTCCCCCTTAGTTTACGATCAGACCTAGCAAAGACTGTTCTCTGTTAGGATGAAAGTGAAAAGCTGTTCAGGTTGAGAGAAATGAATGACACCAGTATGTCATCTGCTCCTTTTCTTTCCAGTGAAAAGGATCCAGCTGGTTTGCATGTCAATTGATTCAGAGCACCTTCCAAATAGATGTACAGCTGGAGGTACTCCAGGGATGGCGTAAGCACACATATGCGCACGCGCACACGCACACACACACACACACACACACACATTCCCCTATTATACAATATTCTAAGCGTGCTTTTACAACACCACCACGTGCACACTTATTTAATTTTACAGGTGCATCTACAAAATTTGAAAAATAATCAAAAAGTTTGATTCAAGAATTCATTTCAAAGGATTAAAAAGTTCTTTCATGACAGAAATGATGGCATACTGAAAAGTACATTGATGTTTTGTACAGTCTATGCACTCAGTAGTTGGCAGGGAACATTTTACATTAATTATTGCTTCAAAGCAGCATGCAGGCCTCTGCTGAGGTGTTACGGAAGTCCAGGTTGCTTTAATAGTGGCCTGCAGCATTGTTGGTTCTGGTGTCTGTTGACTTCCTTTTGATTATATCCCATATGGTATTTAAAGAACAGCGATGTTATGGTCATTAAACAAAGCAATCATACTTATTGCAGTAAGGGCAGATGCCAAGCAGGCTTAGAAAATGAAATCAGCATCTCCATGAAGTCAGCAGAGGGTGAAACATGAAGTGCTTTAATTTCTTCCAGCTTTGGAGTCAATAAAACAAAGTGGGAAATATCAGCAGGCGACATGATTCCCCAAATCATCACTGACTGTGGAAACTTCACTCTGGACCTCAAGCAACTTAGTTTCTTTGCCTCTGCACTCTTCCTTTAGAGTCTGGCACATCTGTTCATTTTAATTTTAACCGAAAAGAGAACTTTGGAGCAATCAGCAACACAATGTAACATAATTTTCTACATTTCAAATAATCTTGTTGGCCTTATGCAGTATTACATTTTACTGCATTGTATATAAACTGGATTCTGTGTTTTTATTACCCATGGGGCATAATCTTCAGGAATAAATATAAACAGGAATAAATGCTTTAAATATACCAAGTGCATTTTAAATAACCTTTAGAATGTCTCAAACTAGTGAGATGCCTCTGTATTGTTGCCAATATATTTGCACAAAAAACTTAACATATACACACGTTCACACACAACACATTTGGCATTCCTAGCTAATGGAACCCTTGTTTCTTAAATCAATTTATCTTGCTCTAGGTTTGAGAACATGCCTTTGATGGCCTTGAGACACTGAAGAAGGTATCTTTAAAAGAAAAGCCTCAAATAGTTTTTTAAAATCTATTTGCATATAGAGATGATCAAATTTAAATTCATCACTTACAAGAGCTCCTTTGGCTTCCGTCTCTTGCACCTGGTGAGGTGGACATCCCGGCAGGACGCTGCTGTTAGTCCTCGCCAGACAGCCAAACTGGAGGGAGGGGAAGACTGACAGCACAAGTATTGTACACCACAAACTCCACCGATCACGACAGATCCTGCCCACCACGCATCCTCGATGTGTCTTTCAGTCAGTGCACATGCTCCTCGGTACAAAAGATGCTCATGCGCACATTCTCGCGTGGATTAACTCGCAACAGCCCCTTGCGAGCTGGAGTGCTGGGCGGTTTCGAAGAACGCTGGTCGCCCCGAAAGACAAGACACGTGCACGTATGGATCGACACTGCGCCAGCGTCTGCTCCAGTGTGGGGACCGCTGAGGTTGAGGAGGGGAGAGAGAGAGAAAGAGAGGTGCAAAGACTGCTGGAGTGTCCCACTGGCTGCTGCTGAGGGAGGGAGGATGTAGAAGAGGTGGAGAAAAGAAATGAGTTGAAATGTGCTCTGAAGCTCTATTTATGTTGCTATTTTATGACTGACTGGTTTGAGGTGCAAGTTCCTTCCACAAATGATAAAGTTGATTCAGTGTGAAAATGTTAAAAAGAAAAAAAAGAAAAAAACACACACACTTGTTCCACAAGGTTACATTTTTTTTCTGCACACACAGCTACATTTAAACAGCCTTGCACACAGAGCACAGCACCAGCACCGAAATACACTTGCGCACACACCCACTCTGTGTGCCTCCACTGCCTGGGGAGGGGGGGGGGGCACATTATAATCCTCCTCATTAGCATGACGCTGTGAAGAGCAACACAAATCCACCTTGCTTTGTCTCTCTCACACGCCCTCATCCCCTCCTTCAAGTGCAAGTCAAGTGCAGGAATCAAAGACGCGGCTCCTGCTGGTCTGACTTTGACAGCTTCTTTCTTCATATCATTACGGCTTTTAAAAAATGTTTGTACAAATCTAAACTCCATAAAACTGTACAAGTACCATTTGAGTAAAAATTTTTTAAAAAAAGAAAAAAAGCGCAAAATAGAGCTAAAGTATTTGAATGTCTCAAAACAAAATATGGCTCAACTGTCTATAAAGATGTGAGAGACGATGTGAGACAGAAGAAAAAATGTAAAACCCTCAAGCAGGAGAAGGGTGAAATATACACACACAAAGTCCTTCATCTTGTAAACCCATCAAATCATTTCAATAGTCAAGAGGCAGAATAATGTTAAAAAAAACAAAAAAACAAAGAAAACTGGCAGCCACTGTCAATAGGGTTTGGATGCAGCTGCACAAATCAAGCTGCAGGCGATCCAGAGGAAATATCATAGGACCCCTAATTAGCTGAGGTTGATTACAAGTGTGCCACAGAGTGAGCTGTAGGAGGGGTGAGCGGCGCAAACACTGGACTTGAGCAAGAAATTTTGTAGCATGCCATCGTACATGTGAAGACCTATTATTACGTAGATAATTTGAGATCTTATGTGGAGCCTGACAGCTCATTAGAAATAACGGCACTAATCAGGAAGACAATTGTGCGTTGCTCAGCAACAGCTTAAAACTGCTGGTTATGACAACCTCACACAATTCTCAAAAAAAAGAACAAAAAATTAACAGTTTCTACTGTGAAAACTGATGCTTTGACCAGGACTGAAAGTGTTTAGATATGTTTTTTAGAGGGTGCATCTAAAAAATAAGAACATTACTAGGAACTTATTTATATTAGCATTTAAATTTAAAAAGTGAAACTCCTATTGATTACACAGAGAATGATATATTTCAGCTCTTTTATCAGAGCTAATAAAACACAGCATTCTGTTTTATGTAAAGTAAATGAAAATGGATTATAATGCAGAAATGCTACGTTTAGACCGACACAGTTGCATTGCCGTCTACAGAGCGTCATATCCAAGGATTTGAATGGGAAGTTGAGTGGAAGGAAAAGTTGAGAAAACCATTTTCAATGTCAAACTTTGGATTGAAACTCTTATTATACTTCTTGAGATATTTTAAATTCTTCTTATTAGCAATAACAATAGGCAAATCTCACAGCAGCACGTGGAAATATTTCTTAAATGGCTTTTGAAGACATTTAAAAACAGAACGATCAGAGATGGCCCATCATATTCTGCAAATAATGTCACAAATATTGGACAAATATTAGGGCGGTAGAAAATCTAAGACCTTTATCATTTCATATCTGTGAAGTGACATGCAGTTTGCTATACCGGTGTCTCTGCAAAAGCTTCAATTTGGCAAGAAAAAAATCCACTTCACACACAAGCTTTGAGTAGCTGCAGGTGGTAAAAGTTAAGTATAATCATGTTGACTATAGCTGTCGAGGCTGTAGTTAGAGCAAATTTTGGTCTAAAAAAATATGGGAGTGAGAATTTGAACCCTGCAGCGTCTGTAATATGTACCTAAATGATGCATGCTGTGCAAAAGGAAATGAAGAATCAGAATTACTGCATTTCCATAATAATTCTCACTTCCACCGTTTGTGGACACACTGAAAGAGAGTAAAAATAACTACCTGGACCTGCAGTGCATCTCCATATAGCTGTTATCCCATATATGCAACAGCTAATTAAAACATTCATGGAACCTTTAAAACGTTCTGGGAAGTGGATAAAACAACAAAAAAAAACAAAAAAAAAAAAAACACAAAATGTAATTCTACATTGTGTCTTGTTTATTTATTAACACCCCCTTTTTTTTTTATAAAAACGAAAAACAAAAATACAACCCGTCTGGACATTTAAAACTTTGTTACATAAGGCATTTCAAGTTTCTGCGGACTATAACTGAACAAAAAGCAAAGGCCTCAAACGAAGATCCAATGATCCATGACAAAACGACAGATCAGAATTTGAGCAAAGACAGAAAAAAACCCCACAGTTGCCTTGGAAACAGACACTCTGCATCATGTTTTATGTAATCTATGCAGAGATTTGCCAAGATTATTCAGGCCACTTAAACTTTTCAACTCTTCTGTCCAAGTCCAAATCCAAACTGATTTGAGGAGTTCTTATAAATACTATATTTTGAAGATTTTCTTGGCACAAGTAACCTTTACTGAATACTAATTTGACAGAAAAGAGGTTTGATATGTAAGGGAAAGACATGCAGCAAATGGTCCCGAGGTCAGGAATCAAATGCTGCATCAAGCATCAAGGACTAAATCCTCTGAACATGGTACACCTATTACCTACCGCTGCTCCTCATTCAGAGGGTCTTTCCAACTTAAGCTGGAGAACTGTCCCCCGATTTCAAAACTTTGGCTACAGTGTCGCTTGTAATTCCAGTCTTCAGTGTGGCTGTGGAATGCAGATTCAGCCTCGAGATCAATATCAAAACCCTGAGGCATTAATTACACGCAACGCTGTGCACAATTCATGTTCGTGCTCAATTAATTGTGATCATTACATTGTTTCATGTATTCATCTGCTTGGCTTGTGAAGGGACGATGTGAATATTTGTTTACCTTTTTGAATATTAATTAAACCAAATGAAAATTAAATGCACTGGAATATGTCAATATTATTATTTTTGATGGACTGGCGACCTATCCAAGGTGTACCTGGCCTCTTGACCTTTGACTGCTGGAAATAGGCACCAGCACCCCTGGTGACCCCACTAGGGACAAGTGTGTATAGAATATTATCCTTTCAAAAAATGATGGGGGAAAAACACCTTGTGATGGAATTTTTGTTGACTGTATCTGTCAAAATAACACAAACGTCTAGTGCAATCTTAAAAATGACAGTTTTTTGTGTTAAAAAAAAAAAAAAAAAAGAAAAACACCAGCCAAGAAGTATTAAGAAATCACTTAATGCAGGACACAGAAAACCAAAACAAACAAAACATAGCGTAGTTTTAAGGCCTTAGAAAGAAGTCCATGATCTGAACTGAAGTGTTTTTTCTACTTGGCTGAAGGAGCAGCCTTTTTATACGATAAAAAATATTTTAGGACCCACTTTTGTTTTTTAATATCTCCTAACTGATGCACACTTCCAACTCTTTTGGAGACCACTGCCCTAGTCTTGTTCTGTTCACTGTGCATTTTGGATCATTCTGTTAAGTTAACGTCAGGCTCCTTTCACTTGATTTGAAGATCCTTTTGCGTTTATTTCAGCTCCCTCTGTGTTGGACTCTTCCCCTCACCCTTGCTGTGTGGTCTTTTCCGCAGCTGCTTAGCACGTCCCTGTGATTATTGCTCACCTAAGTCTTTTTGTTCTTTGTTCTCATAATGGTGCCCCTGAACTCATGTCTGTGATTTGGTCTTGCTCAAACCGCATAAAAACATGTCGGTCCTGCTGGGTGAGCTCCTCCTTCTACTCCCAAACTAAGTTTAGCTTCACATCCTTATCTAGGTTGTGTGAGGAGTCCTTTAAACAGAAAATACTCGCCAGCTAAATCCGACTCGTCTTCAAACATCCTTTCATGATTTTTAGGAGCTTCCAGCCTGCCATCATTTACATGAACTGGATAACAGCTGCTACAGGCAACAGCCTGACCTGTGCCACTACCCTTGATATCACTTTGAATTTCCCCATTTCATGCAACAGCGAGCCTGTTTGATACGGACCTTAAAAAAACCCGGTCGCTTAGAAATGGCTTGATTTTTCTCCCCCCTGATGTTCCGTCCCTTTTAAAAGTGGCCCAGCTGCTGCCACGGTGAATTATTCCTCTCCTAAGGTTTCTTTTTCCCAAGATGGCATAGAGCTGCCACCACAAGGGGAACTTTGTTGTGCAAATTCGATCACACATCTGGGTAAAGAACATAGAGCTGACATTACAAAACAAACGTCCCTTTTTTGTAAAGATCAGATTAGAGATCAGAATAACAATTAAACGCAAATTTCCTCAAAATACAAATAAACACTTTCTACAAGCACTAATATGTGAATAGCAATAACTTATAAACAGAAACAAATACTTCTGCTTTGACACCCTGAAATCATGACTAAACAATTCAGCTTAACTCAATGTCTTCTCTGAATATTATTGATGTTATACAGATGAAAAAATATCATTTCTGTAATCTAGTACCTTTGAATTAACTGTGTCAAACACCTCTGTGTTTTAAAATGCTGTAGCCATTTTTTAATATTTGTCTTCATTATTTATAAAATTAGAATAGGATAGCTAAGATTACAATTTATGGAACTGTAACATACACATCCCCCAATTTGTGTTACAGTTCCACCAGTAACGTAATAGTGGGTGATAATGCAATAATTTTGATCACATTAACTGCAATAAAGCCCACAATGTGATAATAACCTACCAGTAATGCAATAAAGCTGTTAAGCTGATAGAATCTTGCCTTTCATGGAAGCAGTAATTGACTAGCTGTCATATTATTGACACAATATTGAAAAAAAAAATAATTCTTTGAACATGAAATAAATGCATCTGGTGATGAAATAAGAAAACAGGATTGCATTTCCTCGACTATTTTTTTGCACTTTTTGTATATCTTGTTTATTAAAAGTTAGTATTGGATGGGATAGTCCTCATATTCAAACTATGTTTGAATATGAGGCCCCCAATTTCGAATAAACATGACATTAATTGAGCAGTTGACAAATAAAATCTGTATTTCCTAAAGTGCCTATTGACTATCCCTTCAAACCAGACTTCCACGGTGCCTCTTATTTGTGATATGTACTGATAAAATGTGGGACTCACAGATTAGATGGACCTTGCTGCTCTGCAGGGTTCAGAATGAGTAGCAGCAGTGTGGGAAAAAATTACTTTGAATAAAAGTGAGAACAAAAAAATTCATCCTGTATTCTGTGTGACCAGAATAAACTGTTGGGCTCAAAACTCTTGCAGATTTTCCAGCCAGTGTAACAAAAACAAACACAAATACTTTTCATATTTAACCAGATATGGAGCTCGAGTCTGATTTAAAAAAAGTTCCTCCTGCCCCCCAAGATAAAGCAATGGATTAGAATGATGTGATGAACAGATGATGCCTCTCAGATGTACCCTAGTGTCACCGAATAGCAACTTAGATGATGGATGGATCCATATGAAACAAAAATTAACAGAGGACACTACGGAAGTTTTTTCAACAGAAAAATGACTCCCTCTTGTGGCTTGTTTTAGAAGTTGCAGCCTACCCCGGCTCATTAACTTTTACTTTTAATTTAGAAAGTCTGCACTGAAGAATCATCTGACATGGCTGGTAGAGGTTTTGGTAAGACACAACAGAAGCACTTTAGCTCATCTGAGCAACACCGAAACACATCAATAGTGCAATTAGTGTGTATGTTAGATGTAATGATGTAATTCATGCAATTCCTAAATGTGTGATTTAAAAAAAATAAAACGGATGACACAATGACTATATTTAGAGTACATCAGTCACAAAAGACAAACAGTCCTAAATGTGGAATAATGCATTAAAGAAAATAAGAAAATACATCTAGCATTTGTCTTCAACTTTGCAAACTTTCCATACAACTTGGTTATGAGAAAAACATTGTTTTAATTTTTGTAACCAAAAGAAGCAACTTTATGAACTTTCAGACATTTACAACTTTATATCTGTAATTTAAAGTCCATTTACTCTTTTCCACTTCCTGACAAGCATTATTTCCAGAAGGTGGCAGCATTGCTTTGTTGCTTTGTTTTGTGTGATGTTGAAGTTAAGATATACAATTTAGCACTTAGTCACAGTTAGTAATGTTACCACCATTAACTTCTGTGTATTTTTTAGAGGTTAATTGACAGATCAGCATTCAGTAGTTAGTAATAAAAATCAGATACGTCGGTGTGCATTTGTTGTCAGATCTCTATTCTGTTCTCCAAAAATAAAATCCAGTGCACCTAACTGCTTGAAAGTCAACTTTATTTATATGCAAGTAAATAAAGTTAACTTGCATATAATGACTCTAAACACACAACAGAATAGCTAACATCAAATAATCCCAAGTTATTTTCTTGTAATAAAGTGTGAAAAAGTAAAATGACTTTCTTCTTGACTGAAACAATGGATGCACTTAATTTAATATTATACCTTAACAGCAGAAAATTAAGTTTAGCTTTTAAAATGCAAGTCAAAGAAAACTGAATATCTTACACCAGCACAAATACATTTAACAATTTGATATGCATTTTTAAACAATCTGCATTTCTTTTTAATTGTCAAGCAAGTTAAAAATAGAGTACATTCCTCATTCATAAAGATTAAACATTTACAACAGGCATGTTGGTTTGGTCATGAATAAGAGATTAAACAAGGACAACATTGCTCCAGTAAGCTTACAGATAAAAACCTACGACTTGTTTTACTGACCCAGAAACATCTTCCCGTCTCAGTGAACTCAGATCTGAACTGAAGCTCACTCCATGTGTCATGAGACTCATTCAGCGTTCACACAAAGAAATTCACAACAAGTGTACTTACTCAAATGTATAATCAACAGTTTAAAATGAAAACCTCCTCTCAGCAAGAGTGAGAATTACAATGCAGTGGATGAATACAAGATCTAAAATATACAATCCTTTGAGTAATAACTCAGGACATTTATATCTGTTGTTGCAGTAATAAGACATTGATTTTAATCATTTTCAATTAATCTAAAAACAAAAAAAAAACTGATTAGAAGGAGTCTGGATTTTCTTTTATCTAGAGGCATCACAGTAAATGGGGTTACTTACATCTTTGCTTTTTAAGTGTTATTATAAAGCTTCAACTTTTTCTATATTGGACAATTCTTTGTGCAATATATTTTTGTAATCAACACAAAATGTTTTACCTCCCAATTTGTTTTTTTAGGAGATAAAAACAAATAATCCCCAAATTTGTTTTTGGAACAAATTTGGAGATACTACGACTAAATAACATTTAGACTAATTTTGACCAGCTGGCGCCACCTACAACAAAACAGCAGCAGCCACAGCCTGGAGTGAATTTTGAGGAAACAAGTTGATGTCATATTTTGTTTCCTTCAAGTAAAAATTGAATGATTTACCCTCAGCTTGGTCTGCACTGACAAGATAGTGTCAGCTTTTTCACATAACTGTAAAAATGTGGCTAACATGAGAATGTAGACCACAAACTTCCTCTATCAGACATTTTCATTCCTGCTCCACTTACCCCTGATGTTCACCCAGTCATAAAAATTCCTCCCTCTCTCTGTTCTTCGCACTCTTCCTGTCCTCCGGCAAGGAAGTAGAGAGCACTGAATAAGCTTTAATATGCATCCAGTCAGAGCTCAGCAGCTTTGAAGTGTAGCTGTGTGACCGTCTTTTCCTTGCCCATAAGCCTCCAATGCAGAAGTCTTATCCTAAATTGGTTCTGCGAATCCAACGATGTTGAATAAGATCATGTGCATCGAAAATCTGGGTATGACGGACGCCAGGAAGAGCACTCGGGGAGATAACAGAGTAGAGCACAGCTGTCAAGCTCCAGTCATCAAGGGTCAAAGTCGTTCCAACGTTTAGATTTGTCTCTGCTGCAACACATTTGAATCAAATAATTAGGTCATCATCAGGACTCTGAGGAACCATTCTGTACCCTGGGGATATGATTAAACTGTTTAATTCAGGTGTGTTGGACCAGGAGCACATCTAAACGTTGCAGGACACAGGCCCTTGAGGACTCGAGGAAGACAACCCTGGACTTGAGCGCAGTAACAGATTAGTGAATTTCTATCATGTCTGTTTTAGCTGCAGGGAAAAGGCTCCCATCAGATTTTCCTTTGCTTTAGTTTTACTCCTGCTCAAGAAACTACTTCTACTCCTATGTTTCCAAATAAAGCCACTGTCAAACTGTTTCCAAGCTTGTCATGTATGCTGACATTTTAAAAAGCCTTCTGCTATACGAGTCTAAATTGAGATCTTTAAAGTTTGTCAAATGATTTCTATGTGATCCTATTCTCACGATTGTTGGGGGTTTGTTGCAAACACCCTAGTAAGTTAAAAGTTAAACAAAATTGATCAGGTTGGTAATGTTTGCTATTATTTTTTTCTATTTGAACATTTGTACTAAAATTGTATTAACATTAGCTAACGTGTTTGAATTTCTGCTAAATGGAATAAAACGTTTAAAGCAGCAGATTTGCATCTCAAGACTGAATAAGACTATCTGGCAATGAAACACCAACAAGAACATATAAAAGAAAATACTTATAATGGAAAAACAATATAATGTTACATTGAGTTACCAGCTCTTGCTCAAACTGTCAGGTGTTGCATAAGACAAAGCTTTCATGGACCAATAGTGCCTGGCATGGATCGTCAGTAAAAACATATGTTTCAAAGTTGAATAATTGCAAACTGTCTTTTTCTGTGTCAGTTTTATCAAACCAAGTTTGAGCAAAATCTCCACCACCTGGGTATGCCGAATTAGATGTAGTACAGAATGCAGCAGGCCTGATTCCTCTGTTGGCAGAGAAGCAATTATGGAGGAAAATGATTAGTCTGACTGTAGCGAGAGAAAATCAGAGATAGGAAGCACGTCAGGGACAGGAGCCAGGAAACGTCTGATAATTAATTTCTGACATAGACTTTGCACAGATCTCAACTAGAAACCGATTTCCTCCCAGGGCCAGAACCAAGGCTCTTATTAGAGATAAACCACACTATTATCTCTTGGAGAGTTACCGTCTCAGAAAGTTCCACGAAAGCTGTCGCAGGGGGTTTCCTACAAGTCAAAACTACTGAATTTGACTTTCTTTTGTGCACGTTTTAAAATGTCAAAAGTTCAGCCTGACCTGATATTAACTGATATTTGGAAAATATCAGTTAATAACAACAGGTCAAAATCTTATTTTTGCTTATTTTTGGATAGAATAATTCACATAATGCAATCTTTATGTCATTGTTTCACATGAGAATATGTTTTGTGGACTGGAAGTACTAAATTCATCCTGTTAAAAAAATAAATTCTTTGCCTACTTTTATGATTTATAGACAGACAAGACTTTTGTCTCGAAAAGACATTGCATGAAATGACAGTTTAAATCTACCACATTTCATCGGGTCCCATCTGGTTTATTTCTTCTGTCTATATCAGGACATCCACATGTTCTGCCACTCAGCCCTCCAGAGCAATTTAACCCAGAAGATCTGATTGAAAAAGACAGGGCATTACACAACAGAGGCTAAAAATATTCATCCTCGGTTTCACAATGTCAAAACAAGTCCTTTCTTCTTATGCAGGCAGATAAAATGTATTTAAGGACTGTTAAATTAATCTTATTGCCAATACCACAAAACCAATGTTCTGACGCTTTTTACAACCATCTCTTATTATGTTGATTAAGCTGGTCAGTAGTGTAAGTTGTTGATCAGTTTGTGTAGTTTCACATATTTTAAAATGCGTCGCTCACTAAAGCATGTCAAATGAGTCTCGGCAGGCAGATGCAAACAACCTCCCACTGAGTTGAAGATGCTTACCTTTTTACAAGCATCATTTTATGTATGAACAGTTGACCTTAAGGCCATAAAGTATTTCACTCCAATGAACAAACATGCATGAATGCAGTCTTTACAAACATTCAAGGCTCACAGCTTTTTATGAAATCTTCATGGACTTTAGATAATAAACAGTATTGCTGATATCTATAGTTGAAACCAGATGTTTACATACACCAAAGTAGATTTTCCTCTCTGACTGACTTTGTATTAAACTAAGCTTTTTCTTTTATAAGCCAATTTGGATTAAATATGTTTATATTTGATAAAGAACACAATAATTACCTTTTGTTGATGTCAGAGGTTGACACATATTTGCTTAGCGTTTGGTGGCATAGGTATTAGACTGCTTCTCACTAAAGTTTGTTGTAATTTTGGCCCATTCCTCCAGACAGAACTGGTGCAGCTGAGTCAGCTTTGTAGGCCATCTTGCTTATACAACTTTTAAGCTGTTCCTGCAAACTTTCTATGTGCTTAAAATCAGGGTCTTGTGATGGCTAGTGTTGAACATTGACTTTGTTGTCCTTAAGCGACTTCAGAACCATTTGGTGATTTGCTTAGGGTCACACTATATTAATAAATAATAATAATGATGATTTATACTCACAATGTGTTATATTTAGTGAAGCGTACCAGTCCTTCCATCAGCAAAATGATGCTGCTACCACCAGGAATAGCTGGGATGGTATTCTCAGCCTTGCAAGCTTTATTATTTTTCCTCTAAATATCACAATGGTCATTATGTTTAGAGACACCAATCTTAGTTTCATCAGACCACAGAACATGTCTCTAAACATGTCTTCATTCCTGATTGTACTGCAAGCTGTAATCTGTACGTTTGTGAAGCATTTGAAGTAACTGTTTCTTCAATGAACTCCCGGACCATGTTGGTAAGGGATGTATGTTGCTGACATGAAGACTCCTGCTTACCAGCTTCAGCAAACATCTTCACTAGATCTTTGCTTTTGTTCTGTGGTTGATTTGGACAATCCTCACCAAAACATATTACTCTCTATGTGAATAGTATTACAATTGGACATTTCCATTGTGTTTATATTTGTAGAAATGAGGTGGCACGTTCAGATATCTTGACATTTCCCAGGGATGAATTAAACATGTAGAGGTGCAGTGTTTTCTTCCTGATATATTACCTAATTTCCTTACGTTTTTCCATCAATGTCACATAAAGAAGCAACATGTATGAGGCATTGCTGTAAAATAATCCACAGATGTGGCTCCACTTAACTAATGTTCTGAATTCACAAGATCATCAATGGCATCCTCTGTGGCACTTACCCACATTGTTTCAAAGTTATAGAAATCCTGCATGTAAAATTCTGAATTTGGAGAAAAAAAATCTCAAAGTAAGCATTCTCATTCTGGCAATTAGCAAATAGAAATTATTTTGGTTATGGTGCAAAGCGCTTTGTTCTCCGCATCGCCACTGATACATATATTCAATTTATAATTCCTTTTCAAAAACACATTTGATAAAATAATTTACACTTGACATCAGTGCTTAGAAAGTGAACATTTCTAAACTTGTACAATGCTTTACAAGAGTAATAACTAATATCCTCTAAAGGAAGAAGTAAGGCAACTGTATTGGTTTACTAGTAGCACTATATGTAACTTTTCTTCAAAACAATGGCCAGTTTCAAGCTCGCTGAAAGTTATAAAAAGTAATTTGCATGCAACGCATTTCTCTACTTGTCTATGTTTTAAGTCAATTATGATTACCACATTCTCCAACACTCATACAGTCACAGAGATTGGTAGGCAACTTTGGATGCCTTGCCCAGAGGTAGATAAGACTGAGCCAGTCTTCCATGGAAGAAATCAACACTAAATTAAAATGTTTTATTACTCAAAGAGCTAAGCATATGAGAAAAATAATATCTCAAACAAAAACATTGCTTCTGGTAACATTCAAATGTTCTAGGACTATTTTTGATAATTTTAGAAAAGTGCAGATTCAGCACAGAACTAATCTACACTCTGCATGTTCTCAAGTCAAATGTACTACTGTCAGCCTTTTAAGGCATTATTAAAACAAAGGATATGTGCAGGATGGGACTCTGATAAGTAACGTAATGCTGATCCATTAGACAGTCATCCTGCTCTGTGCAGCAAAACAACCTCAGCCTAATTTTTAATTGTAAACCCACAGGCACTCCTAGAGTCAGTACACCACAGACCATAATCCCACAAGAACAAACGCTTCTCACAAGAATCCCAAGCAGGCAGGGATATCTGCATCTGCATAGGATGTTTCCAGACCTGAATAGTGTTACAGTCATTACACTACTCTGTGGTTGATTCAGACATTTCTCACCAAAATGTCTGAATCCATCACACTATCCATCCGTTAGATGGAAGCCTCCCCATCCTACACAGACACTTACTCCAACAAACAAGTGTTTGATCCCGAATTTTATAAGTTTGCTTACAAAAGTATTACCAGTCTACCTTTTAGGACAGTTCAATTTTAATGCAGAAAGACAGAATATCACCTTAAAGCTATGCTGTCTGTACTTACCATAACTGTAAACATGAAAGTAGATGAAAAAATGGGCTAAATATATATAATTATAGTGGAGCTTTGCACCTGTCAGCATATCTAAAGCTTTTTTGTGTATTTACCGTAGCAGTTGCTGAACTGGAAAAGTGTAAAGAAAGTAAAACCTTATTTCAACACGGCAGTGTAAGTTTGCTTGACACATGTTGAGACAGTATATTTCAACATACTGGTAGTTAAGACAACCATGGATGAAGACCTCAAAACCCAATACTGTAAAATCCCAGGTTATACTGAAAAACCACCAAAATACAATTTCACAATTTCTCCACCATGAGACCACTTACAAGTAAAAATGTTCTGTGAGGATTCCATCAAGGCTGAAAAAAATGACCTCAGCATTAGCGGTGCTGTGTCAACAAAATAGCATTTCTAATTGATTAGATACTGAATCTGAACCAGTAGTGTGTGATAGAAATCATGCAAAACCAATCACTTAGAGAAATCTAGGTCATCTCTAATCAGAATGCTCGGCATGTAAGATAACATAATCATGGCTGAGCTTGCAGTCTCACTTTAAGGATACATGGTGTGTCACTTTTTGTAGTGTAATCCAAATCTTGAGTTACCAGGTCAACCCATCGTTTTTTGGCCCCGAGAAAGCCAGGAATCTTTTGCTACTTCCTTTGTTTTTCCAGACAACATCCATTTTATCAAGTAGCATTAGTAATCCCCCTTTTTTCTACCTGGTTTAGCTAAATTATGCCTTAGAATTATTCCTCAAAGATCACTGAAACAAGGTGCTGGTCTGAAGCTTGTCTAGCTCTTGAAAATCATGGGTAGGACTGAAAAATAATGTTACTCTTCAGCAAAACACGAGCCATTTCTAATGAACGATTCTGCCATCTATGTAACATTATCATGGCTGAGGTTGCAATCTAACTTAAGCAGTACATGGTGTGAAGTCATCAGCCCAAACCTTCAATTTAATAGGTCAGTCTGTTACTTTTTGGCTTTGAGATTGCCAGACGCCTCCTGCCAGGTCCTTAGTTCTCTCTGACAAAGTCCATTCTGCTCTGTAGCGTAAATCATCCCTTTCATCACCTGAATCTACCAGCTCAATCCGTAGAAACATTTCTTTCTCCAAGATCACTGAGGCCAGACCCAGGTCTGTTGCTAGTCTAGCTCTTGATAATCTGGGGCAGGAATGGGAAATTCCTAGACGAGGGGGTGGACCACTTTTCCCCCCTCTGTCGCTGATGACCTCAGGTTTTGACAGATGTGCATCTTTGTCATCCGAGGCAGATGATGTTGAGGAACTGTCATTGGTCGAGTCAGAGCTGACAGATGACTGTGTGTCTTCACTTTGGTTGAAATCCCCTTCGTAGGCTGATTTCCGGTTGCTTTGTCTGCTGATGGAAGTCCAGCGAAAAGAAAGGCATCTTGTCATAGCCTGCCATAAGTGTTGAGGTCTGAATATGTCCGACCTTGGTTGATTTGAGCCACAGATTACTAGGCTAGTTTCCATTTGCTTAAAATCTGCTGCTGCTTTTGCTGCCACCTCTTTTGATCCTTCAGGGTAGTTTGGTGGTAAAACTTCTCCTTCCTCATCTTTAAGATGAATCTGCTGGTCCTCCTCAAAGCTGAAAGAGCCGCTGAACCTTTGACTCCTCTTCATCATACACTCTGAATCAACATCTGAAGTCGATAATGAATCTTCATCTGACAAGTCCTTGGATGGTGGTTATCGATTTTCTTCAGAGGAACATCTTATCCTTTGGCACCTCTACTTACTTCAATGATCAATTCCACTCTGATCAGCTGCCCAGTCCCCTTGGTTTAACCCCAATAGATGGAAAAAAGAAAAAAAGAACAAACAATCAAGGCGATCACAACAGCCAGAGAAGTGACAGTACCATGGCACTTCCTGTCCTACACTCTGCTTCACAAAACATTGCTTTGCTGTGGAGTTGGGCAGCAATGACACTGTGATGTCATGCGCCCACATGCACACACACATACGCATGCGTGTACAAACACACACCAACATTTGCACACATAGAAATCCTTGCATGGCTATGTGTTTGCACTCCAGTTGAGTGAGCAATGACTTGCCTTGCAGGGAAGTGATGCCACATTGTATGATGTCATACCGAGCTGCAAAGCAGAAGTCTGCAAAAGGGTCTGTGTTTGTGCAGGGACCCAGATGGGGCGGGGGGACAGCAGACTCAAAACTGACCTAGATGTTCAAAGATGAGTCAGTTTTAGTTACTATTATACTAATTTCCATGCCTACACAGTGTTCCATTTGTAATAGGTAATGCTTACAATAGAAGTACTTATACTTCCCTACCCTGCTAAAACATTTCATTCAATAAACATTTAAGGTTAAACTTAGTGGAAACATAAATTGTGAAAACCTGAAGATTACTTGCTCAGGTTACACTGCAATATTCAATAGTATGGTTTGTTTACAAATAAACAAACATGCTTACGATCAGTGGTTTTCCTTCAAGAGCTATGGCAATAAATGATTGACGATTAAGTACACTTTTAGATGCAATTGCCTGGAAAGAGTTTTCAGATAAACAACAAAAATCTAAAAAGAAAATTACAAATTTATAGAAAAGCATAACATTTGTCAATCCAATATTTTGCTAAACCCATACAAGGTAGGAGGGTTATTTTAGTTCTATACCAGTTAGCAAACATTACGTGTCCTGCACACATTCACGCTCCCTCCACCCCCTCTCGACGAGCAACTTACAAACATGCTACACACCATTTACTCTATTATTGTGAAATAGGCAGTAGTAAACACATGGTCATCACTGTCAACATTGAGTTTTCAAGATTAGATTAGTTTTATTTGGTGCAAACTAATCCTTGCTTGGTTTGCACCAAATTAGAGTTTCCCTTGACACACGGTGCACTGCTGATACAATACAGTGCCTTAGATCAAAGCTCATGTGATAGAATGACCCAATCAAGTTAGAGTGTATATTCAGATAAGAATCTACGGGTAGGCTACAAAATCGATGTTTGCAGAAGAATTCCATTCAACCTTATTGAGCTTTACCAAATTTGCTGACGAATGGGAAAATAATTTAAGTGACTATTAATGCAAAGCTGATAGAAATGTACTCCAAAAGAATTGTAGATGTAAATATAGTGAAAGGTTGGTCTAAACTTCAACTCCAGTCCCCAAGGGCACAACTTTTAGATGTGTCCCCTGGTCAAGTCAACCTGAATCAAATGGCTGAATTCTACAGAGACCTGTTAAAGACCTGATTATTAGACTCAGGTGTGTTGAAGAAGAGATATATTTAAAAGTTGCAGGAAATCGGCCCTCTAGGGAGAGACAGCAGGCGCAAATCGTGACACCGCACCTCGTACTGGCACTTCCGGTGGCAGGTCTGACACCTGCCACAAGTGCCACTGCGTTCGGCTGACTTCGGCTGACCTCGGCACCTCTTACTGGCACTTCCGCTGACACCTGCCACAAGTGCCACTGCCTTCGGGACTAGCTGCCAGAGTTGCCACTGCGTTCGGCTGACTTCGGCTGACCTCGGCACCTCGTACTGGCACTTCCGGTGGCAGGTCTGACACCTGCCACAAGTGCCACTGCGTTCGGGATTAGCTGCCAGTGCTGCCGCTGCGTTCGGCTGACTTCGGCTGACCTCGGCACCTCTTACTGGCACTTCCGCTGACACCTGCCACAAGTGCCACTGCTTTCGGGACTAGCTGCCAGAGTTGCCACTGTGTTCGGGTGACTTCGGCTGACTTCGGCTGACCTCGGCACCTCTTACTGGCACTTCCTCTGACACCTGCCATTAGTGTCACTGTTTTCGGGTCTAGCTGTCAGTGTTGCCACTGCGTTCGGCTGACTTCGGCTGACTTCGGCACCTTCCAAGGGTTGCCACGACCTCATACTGGCACCTCCCACGCCTCACGGACCCCTCTCGCCTATTTTTGCTCACGAGATTTAGGGCGGCCATCTTATAGCGTTCGACCGCTCCACTCAGCGTTATATGTTTAACAGGCACAATGACGTATTTGAACATTTAATCTTTCATAACACGCTGTTTTGTTACTGGAAACCTTATACATGCAGCCATATTTATAAACAGTTGTATTTTTAAAGTATTTTTAATTGTATTATACATACTTCAGCATATTTAAATATGCTTAGTGGGGAAAACAATAGAATAGAAATATAATATTCTTTGGTGACAGCTTCTGTGTCAGAATTAATATGAATGAATTTATAATTAATGAAAATAATGGTGGATCTGGCACAAAGTATTGCATTTCTTGTTAAGTATTCTGTTCCCTTAAAAAAAGCAAATATGCCCTGGTCTATTTTTTATACAGTCTCAAATTTCAGTTTCCAATAAACAGCCTCAGTGAAAACATGTTGACAGTTGCCATAAGCTGTCACTTGTGCCACGGGCTTCTGGGTAAGGTGCCACTTGTGCCACCTTACCACTGGGTAAGGTGACACAAGTAAGGTGGCCATGGGTGCCACAGGCTGCTAACCTCATTCTCTATCTGTTTCAGACAGAATGTAGCATATGAATAACTTTAGATCAAACAAATAGAAATAAAATATATCTTAATTACAACATAATTCTCATACATATTTAAATATACAGCCGGTGTTCAGACTTAAACAGAGAAAGACAACTCCTGCGCTTTCAGATGGGACCTCTTCTGCAACAGGTGATAATAACTACCAGTAGGTACCTACCACTACAACTGACACTCGGTTGCCATGGTATGTCAGTGCTGACAAGCTCCTGTCAGTTCCGGATTATAATTATTTTCATACAATGACCTTAATATAATGCTATTGATTATTAAACCGGGTAAGTTCACTAATATTGACTTATTAGTTAACATTTCTGACAGTGGCAACATGAGATATTGACAATTCCAGAGTGACATTATGTTCAGCCTGGTTCCATGACAGTGCACAGGATGTCATAAGTTATAGTGGCTGCCTGGTCTATTATCTAATAGACCAGGCAGCCACTATAACTTTCAGTGTTTTTTGTTAAGATAATGCATTTTTTAAAAAAAGAAACATGTTATCATAATTTTCCAAAAATGCCAGTTAATCATTTTTAAATAGTTATTACTTGTTTTTATTTATTACATTTAATCCCCGCTATTTTTCATTATTTGTCAAGTTTATTACAGATTTGTGTGGCATAAATGAAGGTTGCTTCTCTGTGTTTTTTTCTGGTTCGGTTCATTGTCTTCAAAGTTTTCTTATTCAAAGATGAGAGAATGACTAAAATCTGAGCTAAAAAATGCATTTCAACAGCATTTTCAAGGCAGCAGGAGGATTTTCACTTTCAAGTTAAAACAACTTCAATTTTTTTACACCAATATTGAATATTGATAAGTCAAAACACAAATTATTTACACCTCAAAAAATTTGACAATGTGTGAATCTTAAGCAGCATTAAGAACAAGAATGTTACATATTTTTGGAAATAAAAATTACTTTAGTTTATACTTAAGATGCAAATGATTTTTTCAAAGAAAATTGTGCTGTTTACATATTATTTTATTTGGCAGATATGTTTCAACATTTTTTCAAGTTTGTCACAAAGTATATGCATAGTAATTGATTTGTCAATATTTATTAGCCATTGTATGTAAATACTTTAAACAGCAATTTGAAGTCTACTGTAAAATTCATGTTTAGTCAACGTGTGAATTTACTACATCAGGATCAAATAACTTATTATTCCTCCATGAGAAATTATGATCATTAAGCTTAAATTTATTTTTCAAACTTTATTAATTTCTACAATATACGTTATACAGAGTCTGATTATTATTACTATTATCCAGTTGCAACATTTGGCTTCCTGTTGCACTATGTCAGCCACTGTTCTGCGATATAAACATGGGCAAGGGTTGAATGTCATTTTGATTAAGTAAAAAGTCCTATTAACTATCAGTGATGTGTGATTAACCAGATGTGTCTTTGAACATAGTGACAGGTTCCACTGTAATAGTGACACTTTATAGTATATTCAATTGGCCATCTTGATTGAATTAAACTCAGTCAAAAATATTCAAAGTGTTAAATGGATAAATATACAATTACCATTGAATTTTTTTTTATAAACACGCATTATAAGTAACACGTTTTCAAAAAACTGTCATTGCCATCCCCCAAAACATCGGAAACAGTTGTGACAGCTCTGAAACATCCTGGACATCTAACAGCAGCTCTAGTGGAGGCGAGACTCAGCTGTTACAAAGGTGCCGAAACCAATGGCATCCCTGATACCTTCTGTGTATTTGATTAATTCAAAGACGGAAGGAGTCGGCTGGATTATTCAGATGAACTTTAGTGAATAAATAGGATGAACGAATCATACATGATATAATAAACGTGTAGGAATTCAGCTAACATAAGTATTTATGCGAAAAAAAAATTATTAAATTCTGTCTTCTTCGTCTGTGTTTAAGTTCTTCTTCTACTAGTAATAAAGCATCATGGGATATGTAGTCCATTTGCCTAAGTCAGTAGCAACACTGAGAGCTAGACCCGAAAACAGTGGCACTAATGGCAGGTGTCACCGGAAGTGCCAGTAAGAGGTGCCGAGGTCAGCCGAAGTCAGCCGAACGCAGTGGCAACTCTGGCAGCTAGTCCCGAAAGCAGTGGCACTTGTGGCAGGTGTCACCGGAAGTGCCAGTAAGAGGTGCCGAGGTCAGCCGAAGTCAGCCGAACGCAGTGGCAACTCTGGCAGCTAGTCCCGAAAGCAGTGGCACTTGTGGCAGGTGTCAGCGGAAGTGCCAGTAAGAGGTGCCGAGGTCAGCCGAAGTCAGCCGAACGCAGTGGCACTTGTGGCAGGTGTCAGACCTGCCACCGGAAGTGCCAGTACGAGGTGCGGTGTCACGATTTGCGCTCGGCCCTGCTGCCTCTAGGGCTGGAGTTGAATACCATTGGTCTAAACGACATTGAAGTATGTTTTCTTACCATTTCACAATTCTGCTAAATGAAGGAGATAGGAGTTATTTTGCAAGGCACTGTAGTTAAATGTTAAAACATCGTCAGTATTTTTCCTTCAGTCTCTTATTATATACATATCACTCCAGCTACACAAGGAATGCAGCTGTGGAAAGAGTGCAAACATATCGGAGAGGCATGCTGCCTCCACTCTAAATTGTCCTTTGGCAAACAAACGATAAGCTTGGCTGAATACCATGCCTTCCTTGGTTTTAAAGTACAAGGCTGCTCTTCTCTCCACTTTCCTTGCCAAGTTTGCCTCCATCACAATGCAGCGCTGCTGAATAATAGATGATAAAACAGTAGCTGTTGTGGATGCATTGAGGCAGAAGACATATTGAAATAAGGTCACAGAAATATTAGGTGCTCAAATTAGCAACACTGAAGCTTCATGGTTGGAGGCGCTGCTAACATGTTTAAATTCTCCTCATAACGGCACAAACCAGCTCAGTGCTTGACAGATTTATTTTGTATTTAACCTTTATTTACAGATAAGATTAAGTAAAGCATATCAATTTCAGAATAAGATGTTATAAAACGAATGATTTAGAGAAAATAAATGCGCTCTATAGGAAGGGGAAATAGCGGGTGGCTGAGGTAAAAGTTGCAGAGATTAAATATTCATAAAAGCCTTGAGTCGCAAAAAACAGGCGAAGTGGAAAGTTTCCCCACTAGTATTGCAGCTATTTCTGGGTCATAATCAACTAAATTATTTACAAAAGCTATGGAAAGCCATTAAACTTACCCTGAAGTGCACTGGCGTACGATGAAATGTCTAATTTATTAAGTTCAGGTGTGCAAAAATAAAAGCTCTCTGGTTACATACAACCAACCCACCACAAGAGGACGCACTGCCTCTCAAACAAGAGCTCAACTTGATCTTTCAGTTTGCGGATGTGACAACGCTTCCAATTGGTTAACAGAAGTTCAGTGAGTTACAATACAGCGTCTGTGATTGGATGCCCTTCAAGTAGGCGGGACTACGGGGGGCATTTCATTGATATTTCCTACAGCTGGTAGAGGAAGATTAGCCACACTGAGAGAACTGTGAGAGGAAAGTGATGTCGGCTTGATGTGGAGGGTTTCTAAAGAGGGCAAGAGAATTGTTTTATTGGTTTAAAGCGTGGCACACCAAAGACTACAAAATACAAAGCCAAAATGCTCTGCCACGTTACTCGCCCGGACTCGGTGGTGATGGAAGTGGAAGTTGACGCGAAGGCGAACGGAGAAGACTGTCTTAATAAGGTTAGTATCCGAGTAAAATACCCATAAATGTTCAGATATATGTACGGAGACCATTTGTCTTTCCGTCTCTGTGACCGTTTCTGTCAGACAAATCACCGAAGCCGTTATTGTATCGGCGCGCTTTAAGTTCTCCACTGTTTTTTAAACTTTATTTTAATAATTTAATCAGCTAATCTTTCTAAGAAGCATAGAAGCTTGCTTGTTTTCTGAATTTTCTGTATTTATTACAGCTGCCGTAACAACTGTTAATTACGCTGCTGCTACAAAGACCAAGCGAACCTATTTTGTATTTTCTTTGTAAATATTTACGCGGTAAATATTCGTTTGCGTGGGTATCTAAACATGTTAAAGCTTTAGTAAGACTCTTCCTGTATTGCCAGAAACAGATGGCTTAGGCAGAGGTTACTACAGGTCATTGTGTTTCATTGCGAGCTGCGCTCGGCACTTGAGCTTCACTCAACCTCAGGCTTTGTTGGTGTACATGTCAGCATGAAACAAAATGAGATCTCTACTGAAAATGGGAAAATTAGTCGGGAACATTGATGTAAATCTATTGGTTTCCACCTTTTGTCTCTAGTTTTAAATGTAAATCTCAACATATGCTGAAGCTATTCAACACTTGGTAACTTTGATTCTTGCATTAACTAATAATCAAATGGTTGTTGTTTGTGAAACCGAGTTCCCTTTTGCTGCTGCATGATTTCAGGAAAAGAAAAAAGAGAAAAATCAAGTCACTTTTCCTCATTTATCTTTAGTGTTCATCACTCTTGAGCTGTCACATTTTGTCAAGCTGCAAAAGTCAAAGCCCTTCATTTTCTGAAGATGGCTATCTAGACCCAGAATGGTTCATATGTCTGACAAATTGTGACATGGTTGTTTTTTTTTTTAACTTTAAACTGTTTTGAAATCAATGGCTAGCTTATAAAAGCTCTATCCTTTTTGAAGAACATATTTTTCAAGTTGGGACTTGGACTAAAACTTTTTTATGTTTAAAAGAAAAAGCTTTTGGCTAAATTTCAGGAGTACTTTAAATCTGCCAGGAAAACACATATAATTTTGGGATTAACGATAAGATACAAGCAGCTTTTAAGCTCTTAATGAAAAGAAGCAACACGTATAAATCATGAGTCTGAATTAAAAAAAAAAACAAAAAAAAAACTTTTTTCTCCCTGCTTCTATTAGTAGAGAGCCATGCAGAATTTCATATTTAACATTTAGTGCTCTTTGGCTTACCTCTTTTGGCCACAAGTATTGCAAAGTCTAGAAAAGCTGCACAGATTAAAATTCATTGCAACTAAAGTTGTAAAGTTGGTGAGGGTAAAAATATGATAAATCACACATCTGGATCTTAATTATATCATTTTTGAGGCCCTCTGTTCTAAAGAAACTCCATCATTGGAGCAGTAGCTTCGGTCTTACTGATACTAATGCCGGTCTTATTTTGTATGCAGGGCATATTCCCAATTTGCTGAGGGTAACAAATGGGTATTATCTCTGCCTCCAGGCTTTCTAGAGACATTCGCCAGTAGTTATGCAATAACACGACCATCCCTGCTGCAGTTAAGGGTGGGATAGATTTGATGAGCCCCCAGGAAAGGATTCAAGTTTGTGTTCCAGCTGTTGTAATCCCTTAGAAATAAACTCCCTGCTTCTTTCTCTTCTTGCCTATTTAATATTTCCTTGTTGTTGTTAGATTATCTTGGCATTTTCTAGTCTAAATTCCCTTTTTTTTGAGACCCAGTTTCCTTTACCTCTCTGCAGGTTTGCAGAAAGTTGGGCATAATTGAAGTGGATTACTTCGGGCTGCAGTTTACCGGCAGCAAAGGAGAGAATTTGTGGCTGAATCTGAGGAACCGCATCTGCCAGCAGATGGATAACGTGACACCCTGTCGGCTGAGGCTGCGAGTCAAGTTTTTTGTGGAGCCCCATCTCATCCTACAGGAACAGACAAGGTAACACTGACCATCTTTGTTGCGATATTTCCTTACTGAATATCCAAATCATCTTGGATTTGTCACTTCAAAATTGAACTGAGATGCACGAAAAGTTTTTACTTGGTGCAAGTTCCAAATAGTTTTAAACACAGCTGTACCTGATGAGACTAGCAATGTTGGGAGAGCTGCGTGCTGACAAACACAAACCAGATCACAATCTGATCACTTTGTTTCCAACGCATTGAAAGAAGCGCCCTTTAGTAACCTCTCTGTCAAGCCGGTTTGGGTTTACTATAGGTCATTCTGACAGAGCGTCAGCCTGGAAATGTGATCCAGCAGCTCTGGGGTTGTGTTCCTCTCTTCCCGTTCCCCGGGGACCCTGTGGGCTCATTGGCAGCCAGGACCCCCATTGAGCTTGGGAAAAAAAAAAAACTTTTTGTGGTTGTTTTTTTTGTTTAAAAACAAAAGGTCTCTGTTTTACCTCCTTTTTTTAGACATATGGGTTTTTTTTTTTTTTTTTTTTTTTTTTTTTAAAAGACCAGGGTTAGACTTTTTCTCACACAGGTTTTGTTTTTACAGGACCGTCGGTGTTGCAGCTGTGCCTCTATAATTGAGTTTGTTTTTAGTGTTTTTACTTTAATTTCTTACTAAACTAAAAGGACTCGAGCTTAAAATGCCCCCTTACTAATTTCCTTGGAGAGATTAATTTGAACATGATTGTGATCTGAAAAGTAGCTAGCTATGACAATTCTGGATTTTTCCTCGTATTTTCTCCCCCCCGCCCCATCACCCCAAGTTCCTTATTGTGCTCCTTGCATCGCTCTGTGTAGCTGTTGACATATTCACCCCTGTTACAGCATTAGACTGTTGCATATTGCAAAACTGAAACTTATGAACCAAGGGGACACTTGAGGAAACAAATCAGCAAAGTGTTCCTCTTTATGGTTAATTAAAAGCAAGCATTGTTTGTTTGGCTCGATTCCCTCGTAGCTGTTTGGCTTTCATACACGCCTTTTCCCTACTTCTCCTTCTTAAGGATATCTAGTTTCCTCTTTGTGGTCGTATTTGTATCTGTTTGACACCTGCTGACTACTACTTCTCATTGTCTTTGTTTGCGCTGGCCCATATTTGGCAGTATTTGAAGAGGGAGGAAGGGAAAGCGAGGGGGAAGGAGAGGACACTTGGCTGCCTGTGCTCTGACCTCCACTAGATTAGAAGTGGTTATCTTGACCACAGGTGTTGGCTGAGAGAATAGGGGGGGATGGATAATTGGGTTGTTAAAACAAAGACATGATAGTGATGCCAGTCACATGAAGGCAGTGCTCTTAATTTAAATGCATTAATGACTGGCAATTCTCAGCTGTAATGTTTTGCAGGTCTGGTTCAATTTGTGCACGTTTATTAAGGTAATCAATTATAACTATAGATGCACATGCAAAAGTTATACTTTTGTGTATACTTGTGTATGCAGTGGTTTTAAAGGCACATTGGGTGCGATTCCTGTTAGAGCTACAGTTGTCACCTTTCACCCAGTTCGGCTGCAGTGGTTCTCTGCATGAGCTGGTCTGACGGTAGGATGAGTAGATGTGACTCATCAGGAAGTAATACATCTGCTAGCCTGTAGGCCACTTACAGCTTTGTGATCTTGTGGGGAAATATTGCCACTTCATGCTCATGACTGATCTGTTTTGTTCTGCCTTATGTTCATGCACGGGATCATAAAAAAATATTCCTGCAGTTTATTGATGGAGCCAGTTTCATGGTGGAATGGATGGTCATTACAGTTACGCCCTTCTAATATGCCCGCTTGCGTAACCCTCCCCATCACATAAAGCTGCTTATATAAGCAGCTGTGTGCTTTGCTGCCACGTAAAGCTCCACAGGTCACTTTAATGTGCAAGCAGTTGGCAGTTTTATTCTCTTAATTTAACATTTGGTTGATTTGGCAAACATGATGATGTAATGTTCATGGCATTACCCTTTTTTTTTATATTGTGGAGTTGTTCACATTTACAGATTTTATTTTTCTGTATTGACAGTATAACCTGCCAGACTTTGCCTTTTTTTTTTCTCCCACTGTTGCCAGCATTGGGTCATATCCATCTGAGCTGGAAGCTGTGGCAGCTGTGACTCCCAAAATCCACTGTTTTTTTTTTTTTTCTTTAAGCTACTCTTTCTGTTCCATTCTTGAAGGCATTATTTATAAATCTGTATTTCATGGTTGGCTTTGAGCACTTTTTACAAATGCAGTGCCTTTATCCTCACAGATTCCTTTTGTAAATTCATTTCAAACATGCGGCTGCTTTGTAATTACCATATTTGGCAGCAGGCATTAAAGGGGTTTTAACTAAGAAAAAAAAAAAGCGATATAAAAATCATATAACTTTATTTCCTTTTCTCTGGTTAAAGGATTCTGACCCAGAACCATCACTGACCACCTCTATTATTTGCATCATTAAACTTTTACTGTTGGCTGCTGAGCTTTATGTTAATCATTTTCCCTTCATTAGTGGTCACATTTAGCATTCTGATCATGCAATCAGTAGACCCCTAAAAACCAAATGTTTTTTTTCTCTAGGCTTTACAGTGAGGGCAAAGTAGTAACACAACCATCAACTTCACAACTTAAAATGATTTTATCTTGAAATAAAGTGAAAGTATTTTAGAACCATCACAGGACAGTGTTTCTTCTGTTATATAACCTCAAACAAGCTAAAACGTATTCAGATGACTTGAAGACAACAATCTATTCTTGTGAAAGTTTTTTTTTTTTTTTTTTTCCCTCTGCTGGGTTTTGGTCTTGTGATAGGTTATTAATCTGAGTAGAAATCTATCTTGTTTTTCTTAGCGTGTTTTGGCAAAATACACTCTAAGGAGACAGGATAGCTCAGTTTGGATCAAGCAGGCACATGCCGTTATGAGATTCTTGCACTATAAGAAAATGCCACAAACTTACTTTCATGCAACAAATGTAACATGATCACTTTTTATTGGAAATGGATTAGAAACTATTTTGCTGCTGTAAAATATTAACATTATCAGTACAATCAACTTTAGTTATTAGGAATGTTAAAATTGCACGTAAATTTTGCAGTATTAGTGCTTTGAAAAAATACGTAATAAATGTACGTAGCTGAACATGGACAACATCGGTAGCCCACAGGCTACTTGTTCAGCTTAAGGTGATGTATTGATATTAGCTAGCTAGTCATCTTTTAGCTAACATTACCTGCATCCAACAGTCGGTTCGTTTGGGGGAAAAACTGTGAAAAGTTCTTTGCGTTTTGCTGGTTTGCTGCCATGATTCTAAAACACCTGAGTAGCTTTGTACAGTAGCAGCAGGTCTCCTTTGCTGCCGCACAGGTCTAAACCCAGCGCGAGTGTCGTAGCGCTCATGTTGCATTTAAAGGCGGCTCAGAAAAACAGGTTACCACATGTTAACAACGGATTAAACGGTTTTAACTGCTGATAAAAGTGACATGACACAGATATGGGAAGTGTGGAAGCCCCTACTGTATCAAATTGACATAGGAATAACAGAGAGTTGGCCATTCTAAGGTAAAAACCCAGCGCATACAGCATTCGTTTTTTTTTTCCATCCAGATGGCTTTCTGCCCCCCCCCCTGCAATGGGATGGCGCCCCCCCTACGGGGCGCGCCCCACAGTTTGGGAACCTCTGATTTAATGGAAGTGAAGAGTTTTCTAAATCAGTTGGTGTCGTACAAACACAGTTTTATGAACTTATTTTAAAGTCTCAAAGTAATGTTTTCATTATGTTTGAAAATGCTTCTAAATTCATCACATTTCTTCAGCACTTTGCTAACCTACCTTTAGTTTGCATTATTCATTATTCTCCTGGATTGGGAGCTGACAGTGGTATTTATTCAACACCACAACTCTGAGTCCATGCTCGGCTGTAATTATTGTTTTACTCGACTGGGACCCAAAGCAGTTTAGCCCACAAACTCTTTGTTTAATTGCTACGTGGTTTTCAGCTCAGTTTGTCACAGTCCAAAAGCGCATGTGTTAAACTCGGTGCCTGGAATTAATGTGGCGCTACTTTATGTTAAACTGTTCATTTACAAGTTTCTTCACAGTCCGCCCACAAGCTTTCCAGAAGATGTTGAGCCACGGTAACTATAGGTCATTGACTGAGAGTAACCTCGCTGCACATAGCTGCTGGCGGCAAGTTATTTGACTAGCTCACAAACCGCATTGTTGGGAGTCCAACCAGTGAGGTCGGAGACTCTAATGCCGATTGGCTGAATGTAGAGCAGTCTCTAAAACTGCGGTGTTGAGTTTCAGTTTGTGGGGATGTTTTGTTCCTCTGCGTTAAACTGACTTTTTCAGTGCGAGACACGGTAGGCGCAGAAAACAAGATACTTTTATGGACTGGAACATAGTTTTTAGGAACATTAAAGTAAAAATTATTTTAGTAAAAGTTTGTAAACTTGCACATATCTTTTGCAGTTTTACTGCTTTTAAAAAAGAAAGATTACTAAGATTATAGTTTAGTAAGCAATCTGCTGCTTGAGTACAGAGGAACATATTTTGTTGGGCGACGTCGCAGCCCAAAAGAACATGCGTTAAACTTGGTGCCTGGAATTAATGTGGTGCTACTTGTACTGGTTTTGACACAAGCCAAAGTTTAGGTGTCCGGAACGCTCAAAACATTAAAGCATCTAAACTGTTGCATAGCTTTTTGTAGTTTTTAACAACCTCAAGTGTAATTCTGGCAAATGATTAATCCTCTTAAAACTTTAGCTATGTGTTATCTCTTTAAAGGATAGAACGTTGTGCTGTAAACAGTATAACACAGTTGAAGTAGGCCAGGAGACTTTGGTCTCTACAGACTTCCTGGTATTCAGTCTGTTGTGTTGCAGGCTGCATGAAGAATAAAGGCAATGTCTCTGTTAGAAGTACACGTGTGCATGTTTTTGTCTGAACATTGCTTCTTTATGGACTGAGCCACTAAGAGAAGGAACTTGGCTGCTGATAAACTCAAATTTGCATACATGTTTAGTGGATGAGTCACTCATAATTTACAGGTGTTTTTTTAACCTAATTGGATTGAATGTGGTTGGAAAACAATTTTACACACATGCATCCTCAAAATATAAAGGCTAGTGGCACAGAAATGTGTCAGTCTTGTCTGGACCACATGTTGAAATTGACCATCAGCATGTGTTGGAGTAGTAGACAGTGGACACTTCTTCAGTGCTCTTGTGTGTGACTGACCCCGACAGGTGCTGAGGCAGCCTGGTTCTGGCACAAGAAGTGCAGAACCAGGTTGTCAGCTTAATGGAAGTCGATGCAATTTAATTGGAGAAATTATGTAGCTATAACTCAACAGAACAAGCACTCATGGTATCCTAGTTCATTTTTTTTAATTTTATCCTTTCCATTGCATTTATTTTCATGCTTATAAATCATAAAATATTTACATTATGGTCTAATATGGATTTACGTTATCTATTCCAGGTGTATTTGGGATCAACACAATGTTTTCGTAACACTCATGGGGAGTTTTGATGGCGTGAAAAGCCAGTGATTTCTTAAAGATGGCTCACTGTCTGTGGGTTAAGTTTCCTTGAATGTGTCCCGTTGTTCATGGTGCTCTGTTTCCTTCATATCGCATCTTGTTTTTTTTTTTCATAGAAGCTAAACAGGAACAGCTATCGGTAGTAATCTCTGCAGCAGGGCATGTCGGCCTGCAGTGCGACCTAAAGTTGATGTCCTCTTCCAAACAGTTATTTGCAATAAAAACAAGACCTTCACAATGTTGTGAGCCACGGGCCCAACAGTCCATTTAAATGGGGACCTTTAATGAAGCAGAAGTTAAACAGTAAGCATAGCTAATTGACTGCTTGTTTATCAGATAACAAACCTGTTCTCGCATAGCTTCCTGAAACGAAACCCTGTTGTTCCACGACCAGTAGTAACCTTGCCAATCCCTGTGTGAACTAGAGTAACCTCAGCGACTTGCCCTGTAGTTGCCTTTCTTTACCAGCAACATGTTGTAAACTCCCAGTCAGGTTGGCCCTATTGTTTGCATCAGGCAGGTATCTCATGAGCGGCGCTCCATCACATGATGCCTGCTGGGCTTGATACAATGGAGTCCAGTATTTGTGTGTTGGAGGGAATGGGATGTTTAACACCATATCAAAGCCCTGTTTGTTATGCCTGAGGCTAGTCAGCCGTGGGGGCTCGGTTGTTGCAGTCTGGCTCTAGCACGGTTTGGTGTGTGCCGACATTGTTTGTGTGCCTCTCTGCTGCTGTTGATGCTGCTTGGAAGCGCTGCGTGTTGGTTGAGGTGTGTCTTTGTCGCAACGTCAAACTGTTTAAATACACGTTGCCTGTGTTTTGTCACGAGGTGTGGGCTTGCTATAATCTTGTAAGATGGTAAAGGAAATGGTAAAATAATTCTTCCTGTGAGATTCCCATGTTCTGAATCAAAAATTCAATGTGAGAATTGTTGGTTTTCTACTTCCTTTAAAAATCTTCAGGCACAGCATGACCTTATTTGTACAAATGAAAATGTTACCAAGCACATCATGCTTCAAAGAGACGTGCAGCCTGAAGGAGGGGGGCCATCTCTTTTAGCTGAAAAATAAAGTGGTTATTTTTCAGTAGACTGTCTACTGCAACAAGATGTAACAAGAAAATATTTAGCAATGTGACACATGGGTTAAGTTTTTAACGTTGAAGCCAGGTTGAGACAGGTCTATGATCCTCTTTAGGTCACTGTAACATAGTTTATCTGATTGATGGATGTGAGGCTACTTGAGGTCAGTTTTCCTCATGTTGTAAGGAGTGAGTCAGTCAGGGTGTTGCTCTCGTTCACGTAATGCCTCCTGCAGACCGACGGAGTACTTCACATCTTGTGGTTGAAAACAATGGAAGGGCCCACTGTTTTCTCAAAAGGGGGCTGTTTTTCCATCACCACTCCAGAACTTGCTGTTCTCAAGAGTTCTCAGCCCAAACTGTACCAGCTGTTCTGACTGCCAGTGATCTCAAACTGTGAATAAAAGAAATGTATATTTTTTTACATGTTGTTTATAGCAGAATGATACTAAGCAGTATCCGTTGCTTAATGCACAGGTACATAACCAAAAAGTAATGTAAAATTGCTTCAGTGTAGTTTCTATAAATTTTGATTTGTGGCTTGCAGCTAAAGATTCAGTTAATCATTGAGGTTCGCTGCATACACAAACATACGGAAGATTTCTCTGTGCCAAACTGAGTTAACGCTGTAATTCATGAAAGTGGAACCTGCCCAAATATTGGCAGCATGCACTGTAGACTTCTGTATTTCATTAGCTGTAAGTTGCAATTTTTAACATGAACAAAAGTATATATGTGAAAGATTTCAGTGTGAAATAAGTCACCATGAGGAGAGGGTGGGTGTTCTTGCAGTATTTTAACAGTCTTGTTATCCCTTCCCTCAAATGTTCAACTTGCGTTCCATAACGGTTCAGCCAGAGCGGCCGCACGATCCAAAAATGCCATTTTAAAGAAGTGAAACTAGGGAAAGTCATGGCATGCCATGCTGTGGAGTATTTGTGGAAGTAGGTTGTGAAGTGAAACTGAACCATTAATTGTGTAGCTATAAATGTCAAATTATGATGCAAGAGTAGCACATGGATAACATGCAAGTTCATATTCTCCATGATTGTGTTCTCCCTCAGACATCTATTCTTCATGCACGTGAAGGAAGACCTCCACAACGGACACCTTCGCATGTGCTCCGAGCAGGCGGAGGAGCTAAGCGCTCTGCTGGCGCAAGCAGAGTTTGGGGACTACAACCAAAACACGGCCCAGTACTGGTATTCAGAGCTGTGTGGAGAGGAGCCCGACACCGCCACCAACAACAGGTACAACACACTCAACGTTGCCTGACAAACTTAATGCAATCCAATTCTAAATTCATGAAGGCCTGCTGAAATCTAGGTGGCAAAAGCAATATACTATTACGACAATATAACCAATAATATGAGCTGAGTTAAGGATCTTTCCTCCTTTTTTGTAAAATGCAAATGATCACAACCATGAAAAGATATTTGGGAGAAATGCATCTGCCTCTTACTGCATCAACGCTTAGTCTGTCAAAGGTTGGATTCAAACGGTGAATGAATTGTGTAATTTCGCGATAGGAAAAGCAGATATCTCGAGATGATGATAATAAACACTCAGCCACATGGTCTCTATAAAAAAAGCAGTCAGAGCTTTGAACAAACACAGCAGCTGACAAGAGATCAGATGACGTTTATTTGCAGACTACCCCTGGCAAATCTTTCTACTCCACATTTTCTCCATTAAACTGGTGTGACTGTAATACTGTTTTTTTTTACTTGGTGAAAAGGGAATTCATGTTTTCTATCAGAAACGAGTTGTTAAACAAGAGTCAAATGTACTTCCCTCAGCAGTTGTCCCTCCAACTACATCCATTTTGTTTTTGCAGACTACAGTATCTCTTTTGTATTTGCAGCTTTTGAAGGGCCTGAATCAACTGACACTGAACATTGTTCTGCTTTACTGCTCAATTTATACTGACTTTTATATGCAGACTTCATAGCATTCATCTCAAGCACAAGCCACTGAACTAACAGAATAGTTGTTTTAAATGCTGATACTCCACAAATTGGTCAAAGCTGCTTTATTAATGTCCAACTCCAGAGGATTCACAGAATGAAAAACACTTAACCACAGGCCTGCAGAAAATTCATCCATTAGATGTTCTGATTTTTATCAAAGCACTAATAAGTCATAATTCCAGTAAATTTGAACTTACTGTGCCTCTATAATGATGCGATGGACTTGAGCAAACACAAAATTTAGTAGAAGAATACAGACTATGAAGAACCTTAAACCTTAGTAAGTTAATATTAGCTCAATAAGTTTAAGTATTTACTGCAGTCAGTTGCTTAATAAAAACATTTGCGTGCTTTGAACGCTCATCGGACTCATACATTCATCAGGCTAATCTTGTTTTACCTGTTTGTGTAGTTAAAGTACACCCAACTTTTTTCTCACCGCTCTGCACCTTATTTCCACTGCAGCATCATCTCCAGACACAAAGCTTTGGAGGGTTTAAGCCAGGCCTCAGTGGAGTACCAGGCCTTGCAGCTCATTTCTGCTCTGGAGCATTACGGCGTGGAGTGGCACTGGGCACGTGATGCAAACGGTCAGCGGATGGCTATTGGAGTGGGGCCAGAGGGGATCGCCATCTGTAAGGAGGATTTCAGCTTAGTTAACAGGTATGTTCTGCCATTGGATTTACCTTCTTAATGTCCAACTTTTTTTTTTTAAATATAAATGTCACTTCTAACATTGCCTACTTTAATAATTTCTTACATTCTTGTCTTAGAGTAAGCTACCCCATCATCCAGATCGCCACTCAGTCTGGGAAGAGTGTCTACTTGACCGTAACGAAGGACACGAATGACAGCGTGGTTCTTTTATTCAAACTGATCAGTAACCGGGCAGCGAGCGGTCTGTACCGAGCCATCACAGAGACGCATGCCTTCTACAGGTGAGAGGAGCTCAACCGTTAACTATCGAGCCCCAGTTTGTGCTGTAAAGTCATAGCGACAATAAGTTTGATACATGTATTGTCCCAAAATCAGTTTTCCTCATGAAAGATGAGCCCAGACAAACTAGATTTGAGTTATGATGGTCAAAAACTCTTTCCAGAAAACATTAATCAATGTTTTGTTTTATTTTTTCAGGTGTGATACAGTTACCAATGCCGTGATGATGCAGTATAGCAGAGACTTTAAGGGTCACTTGGCTTCCCTATTCCTCAACGAAAACATCAACGTGGGCAAGAAGTACGTCTTTGACATCAGACGGACCTCCAAGGAAGTGTACGACCACGCTCGCCGTGCTCTGTACAACGCAGGCGTTGCGGACTTGGTGTCTCGCTCCGAGAGTGGAGAGCGCTCCTCTCCCTCTCACTCCCCAAGCCGGGACGGCCAGCGGGACAAGGGACTGGACTGCAGCAGTTGCGAGCAGAGCCGGGCGCTGCAGGAGCGGCTGCAGAAACTCAAAGAAGCTCTGCTGTGCATGTTGTGCTGCGAGGAGGAGATTGACGCGGCGTTCTGTCCCTGCGGTCACATGGTGTGCTGCCAGAACTGCGCAAATCAGCTGCAGGTGAGACTCCTCTCCATGCTTTGAGAAACTGTTTTTAAACTTCACGTAGTCATTTGTATGTTTACACTTGCATGCTTTTGAATTTAAAAGCTATGCTCAGCTTGTTTTAGCATAATTCAAGTCATATTCCTTATGTGATTTTTACAATTTCCCTAAAAGAATCTAATTATGCTTCAGCTCCCTGGTCTTATCCTTTTATGGTGCTTTTAACAAAGGCTTGCTTAAACTCTGACGACCTGATTGTCCCCTCTTTTAATCAGCTAAAAGTGCCCGTCTTTGTGAAGGCAGGTTTTGCGTGAGCGTGTGTGAGAGAGTTTGTCTTATAAAGGGATTACAGCAGTCGGGCAAATCTCTTCACCATCAGCGGAGCTGGGAAACGTCACCCAGCTACTGAAGGGGTGAATGAGTTAGTCACAGGAAGAAGTTTTAATTTCAAAAAATATTTCTATGTTTACCTATTCTAATATTTGGACCTGAGCGATTTGTTTAGCCTTGCTGTAATACTTTAACCACTTATCCTGCCATTACAGCTAAAAATCATTTTGAGGTGTTCATCAGCTTTGCATATCTAGATTCAGAAAATTTTGTCTGTTCTCTGCAAAGAGGCACTTCAGCCAGACTGGAGAGCATCGCTACACTGCGATTTCAGTCTTGCTATAGATTCTCAACTAAATTAAATCTGAAATTCGACTGAGCCGTTTAGATACATGAATATTCTTTGATCTTAACCTGGTGTCGGCTGTAATCCTCAACACGATGTCCTGCATATTTTAATGTTCCCTTGGTTCTTTCTTCCTTTATGCCAAATATGAGTCCTGCCCAGAACAGCTACATTAATCAATCTGGATTAAATTACATCCAGATTGACTTGACTGACTTCTGAAGTCAGACTGCATTAAAGTTTGTGATTGAAATGTGGAGGATACGAATGCTTCTGTAAGCCACTGTAACAGGACGACTGGGGCTGTTACTCAAAAGCTGTTCCGTCTTTTCCCTCAGCTGTGTCCCGTGTGCCGGTCAGATGTGGAGCACGTGCAGCACGTCTACCTGCCCACCTGCACCAGCCTCCTCAGCCTGACGCTGAATGACAACCACCAGCACCGCAGCAGCATTCCCACTCCCATCCACAGAGACACAGACTCCCCTCACAGCTACTCCACCACGGAGTACGAACACAAGCTCTACCATACATAAAGACTGTATAAACCCACCAAAACTCCACTATGAACACTTTAAAACCCCACCAGCAGAGTTTCACTAAGAAGAAACATTTCTGATGATGCGATACTCCACACCTTTGGATTACTCCTAGCTTTTTCTTTTTCTTTCTTTTTTGCTGTCACTCTGTGAAACACCATAGATTTTTTTTTATGACATTTTGGTTTTATTAAATTATGGGATCAGTTGACCTGATGCTGAAATATAATCTTTGAATATGTACATTTGGTTGCTTTCTACTGCATTTCTTTGCTCATGGCTCCATAAGGCAATGATTGTTTAGAGGAGCTAACCATGGTGGAATTTATTTGTAAGTTATATTTTTACATTTGACATTTTAAAACTCTTGTTTTACTTCATGGATTGAATAGTAGGGTTCAGTAGAGCATATTTCAGTTTGTCTTTATTTCTCATGTCCCGTTTTATTTTCCATGCCAATGAGAGGCGCATTTAGAGACTAAGCAGTCCTGCTGCCAAATATAGCTCTGGATACTAATTGGATACAAGAGGCAGTAAGACTTGTCCTCGTACGCTTGTCCTTGCCCGCCAACACTCCCTAAACACTCCCATTTAACTCCAAAACTGGTCTTAATTATAGAGTAAAATATTAAAGCCGGTTCTTGCAGAATCTAAAGTTGGCACAAAGCAGGAACTGCTTCCTCTAACTGGCCTCTGCTATAAATTTCTGCTCTGGGTTTTATTTGTTCTCTTGGACATTTTTAAAGGGTACTAGGAGATGTATGTGCAATACTTGCTTGCTTTTTGCCAAGCTTTTCATTCTCAGTTTTTTTTTCTTCTGTTTTTATTTAAATTCAAAGACTATTTAAAACAAAAAGGCTTTGCCACTTTATTAAAGTTTTGATGTCGGGGAGGTTTGTCCCTAATGTAGCAGCAACCTTTTAATACAAATCTTCCTCAGACATGTATTTCTTAAAGGAAAACTCAGTTCCTTTTATTGCTGACAAGGTTGAGCTCAGTTATTTGCAGGGGAAGGACTTTTTTTATTTTTTATTTTTTCCTCGCGTTTAGAGATTTGTTTCTGTTTTCTGAAGCAAATACCACGGTTCTGTGAATTGACTCTTAATGTGAAAGGCTTTTTACATTATGTTGCTTTTAACTGAAAGTATTAATAAAATTCTTTTTAAAAAAAAACTTATTTGTATCAAGGTTGGTCATTTTATGCAGGGGAGGATCTGAAGTTTTTTTTTTTTTGGGGGGGGGGTGGGGTTGAAGGATCTGTGTTCTCTAAAAATGCTTTTGTAACTGAACTTAGTATAACTAATTATGAAGACTTGTACATGTGACTTTTCTCGTTTTTTTTTTTAATATCATTTACAGAATAATATGCAAATATTGACTCGAATGCTCTATCATCTGGTTTGTAACAAATGCTTCTTTAAGAACATCATTCTCCTCCCATATTCCTCTTAATTGGCCATCATTATACACTTGCCTAAAAGTTCTATTGCTCATTTTAATATACAAAACTCTCCTTGGTCTGTTCACACCCTATGGCAACTGTTTGACACATCTTTCATTGGCAAAATCCCAGCAACCTCATTGGGTTTAGCACGATTCATAATTTCCATTACGAATCATTTTGACCATCTTTATTTGACTACCAACATCTCCGCAATTGCAGTTCCCCATGTTCAGCCATATTTGGCTTTTTTTTTAATTATCAAAAAAAATGAACACTAAACTGGATATCTCCATTTTTTCCATTCTTTGTCAGCACCACATGTACATTGTGCAACATATGGCCATTTGTCACTTTACACAAGCTGAAGAAATCTGATCACGGGTCCAGAAAGAGCTCTGCGTTTAGGATTGACAGCCGTAAGCAGACTGTGATGTGAATCGGTGGAAGAGTCGAGTATTGATTCGTCTTTTTCTCAGTTTGCACCCTCTCTGTCCATGACCTTCTGTGTGGGCGTACCTCTTTTCATTCCCCTCTTACTCTTTTCAGAGATCATTGGTATTAAGCAAAATCCATAGACACTAATAATAGCTTTGAGGGTTAGATTTATTAAAAAGAGCCGTGTGATTTCTAATTAGTCATGCAGAATTAGAACTGCCACATCCTATCAGGCTATATGAAAACAGAACGGGTCGGGTAGATGTTCTGTAAAGGCCTCAGAGGTTTGCTAGGGAACGTTAATAAGCAAGCAGCATCACAGAGACCAAAGGACACAAAGCTGGGGATAAAGCTGTGAAGTTTAAATCAGAACGTCCTGCCCTAAATCAAACAAAATGTTGGACAAAACTGGAAAATTGATGATCACTGGTTTTCTCCATTCAATCTCACTGAGATTTGCAAAGTAAGATCTGCAATGTCTTATGTGTTTATTTTAAACACGTGTCATTCCCCTTCCAGTTTAAAATGATCCAGTGTTTTTGTTGCTCTGCCATATACAACCTCAGCAAAATACATTAAAATTGAAACATGTCAGGGGTGCAGGGGTAAAGACAAGCTAGTATGGAGGCCCTAGTGCTCGATGTCACTGTTAGAGATTTGAGTCCCAGCCTGATGACCTTTAACCCATCTCTTTCCCCTCTCTCATGACCCGCCTTCCTGTCTAACCACTCTCAAATAAAGTCCACTAGAGCTAAATAAAAATTGTAATATGTAGTTTCCAATAAGTCCAAGGTTGTGAAAACCTTTGAAGGGCACTGTGTGAACAGCTTTACAAAAATGTAAGCTTTCCGTGCTTTTTGAAAAATAAATGCCTTAAGTCTCAAACGATTTCTGCTTTGATTGAAATAGCTTTTGTTCTAGACAGAAAACTTTGAAAACCTGAATTGTCTTAATGTGTAGCTTCTCAACAGCAAAACTTGACCCTACATCAGTGGACAGGACCGAACTATGATTTATTGCCCCACTCTGACCCACCCCACTGACACGTAGCTTCTAAACTAATTTGAGTAATAGGAGGGAAGACCTCAGGGAAAAGCTCTTAGAGGAAAACACATAAAAAATGATGGTGTAGCAGAAATGAGAGATGGATTGCATCCTCCACATACAGTTTTAAGACAATGAAAATTCCTATAACAATGAGAATTTCCAACAAGTGACATGAAGCTCACAAAATGAAATAAGAAAGCCTCTTTGATTTACAGAAGCTAAATTTATGCATTTATTTCTATAGCGATACATTTCAAGTATTAACAAATGCTGCACATTTACACGCTAGGATCCTTTGCAATACCCCGGTAACCGAAATTTGATTCCATTAAGCAATGATGGATTAAAAAAATTGTTGGATTCAGATCCAAACAATAAAAAAAACAACAACTTTATAACAAAACAAAATCATCAAATGACATTAAGATAAACTGGTAGTCATTCATGACAACACAGGTGGCCCTATTAAAGAAGCTCATTTAGTTTTATTATAAAATGATGTGAGTCAGTTCAGTTTTAGTTTGACATGAAGGAACTTCACATTATCTTGAGTAAAAATGTAATTCCATGGAAACTCAGTTGTCTCTATGTTTAAAGTTTGGGTGTAAAGTGATCTCTGTTTAAAAAAAAAATTAAAAAATAGTATGGATAGGTTTCAGTCTGAATTTTTATGATCATTAAATATAATTTCTTGTTCTTCAGAAATTTCTGAATACGACTAAAGTTGAGGGTGTCTTAAATCTTCCTGTGTTTTTCACACAGGAAGAAGCACTGAGAGGATATGACCTAAAGCTGGCAGCAGACTATGACGCTGACAAAGGAAAAGCTTTTCTTTAAACAAATGTTCTGCTGGGAACATTTCAGTTATTAAACTAAATGTCATAACAGATCTATATTTGATGGTTTGTACCTTTTGTGGCTAGTTTCACATGTTTCCTTTGAGTCCATTAGCAGAGACACTTTCCTCTTACTGTTTACCAGCTTTTGCTGTTAAATAATTTGTGTCAGCTTGTCAGAATCCAGTCACTGAAAGTAAAAGGAATTTTTGTGGTTGTGCACAATCTTTAATTACAAAAAACATCTTGGGAAGCATCGTGTTTTCTAAGTTCCACCGTTTTGACAGGATATTTAAAAAGCCAAAGCTGCAAGACTTGAACATTTTTACTTTGTTGTTACGTGGAGCTCACTAAAACTCTGAAGTATGTTTGAAACACAAAGGGGGGGGGGAACTATGTAAAAATATTCTTAAATCATTGACAGTCGATTTTACCTCAGAATGTATTTTACACCGTGTTAAACTTTAATCTAGGCCTCTTAACCTCACAACATTACCTTCCGAATGAATTATCCGGATCGTAAACCTGACGGATAAGGAACATTCCTCGCCCTCTTCATTTGAGCCACTTCAAGAGAAAACAAATCAAATTTTTAAGTCTTTATCATTTTAAGTCGTGCCAAGAAAAAGAATATCAAAGATACTCGCCCTCCCACTGCCATGTGGTTTTCCCATCTGCTGGTCCCAGTGACACAGACCAGGGACACGCGCCTTCTCCGAATGTCTCAGAAATAAATTTCCTCGGTGCAATAGGCCCCACTTCCAAACAGCATTGTCAGCTGGTAGCTGAACATGGGATGAAACGAGGTGAGACGGCTCACTCTGGCTCTGGGAGTGTTGATGAGTGTACGCATCTGCCTTCTCGGGAGTTTATGGACAGCTGTAGGAACACAGAGACTGGAAGTAAGAGCAAAACCAGCGTAACGTCATGAAAATATGCAATTGAGATATGCTGCAAAAACACAAAATACATTTTTCCTCACTGTCTGACATGAACTAAATGTTTGGTTAATGTCTGAATAATGTAATCAAGGGATTTTCTTTTTAATCAGAAGATTGGATGCATTTGTAATACATCTTTAGACATTTTTGGAAAATTCAGATGACAGTTGTACACTTCTGATAGGTGAAGACAAAATAACAGATAATAAACCAAGATATCCAGACATCTGCTTTCATCACTGGTTGAAATGTTCAGATATTTGAAGGTGCCAGAGTTATCAGACGAACAATTATAAACAACTATACAAAACATGGGGATGTCTGTCCTGATAGAGGCAGGTTCTTAGTTCAGGATATGTGAAATGTGCAAATCACCCCCTGAAAAAAAAAACTTGCCAAAATGCTGATGAAGCTGGTTGGAAACTGCTCATATCCGCAGTGATAAACGTCCTGGACTCACATGGGTGAAAGGGCTGCTTAGTCAGGATGAAGCCATCCAAAACCCACCAACCAAAAAAACAAAAAGTTGTCTGTTTTATTCTCTTTTTTTCTGACTTTTAACAATTATTAAAAAAAAAAAATGTAATCTTAGTTAACCTAAAACAGGAAATCGTTAGTCTGATTTGAGATCAGACAGCAAGGAAATAAAATAAAAGTTGCACGTCTGTTTTACCATGTAAACGTAAGGTTTCAACTGCATAATATTTAATAAACGTTTACATATCAAGACCTCGTGGTTTTGAGAAGATTATCTGTGGCTAAGTAAATTAAACAACAGGGGAAAAAGGATATGAAAAATATTTGCTAACAGATTCGAGGTAAGAATGTGTTTTTTTTTTGTCCCTGCCCAGCTCTCAGGCAGCACGGCCTAGATAAGTCTGTCACATGATGTTAAGTAAGGTGTTTTTTCCACATCCACAGACTGATTACGTGGCAGTTTTTGTCCATTAAATAAAAACCTGCATTAGTTAAACATTAGTGAAAACTCTAACAGTGACCCGTTTCATGGACGCAATAAAACATGCATGCACAACGTCTCCTCGCTCCACTGTCACCCATTTCCTCCGTCACCAGAGCACCGGAGACTCCAACAACAACCTGGCACAGAATACGTGCAGTACGGAGCCGCCGTGCTCTTATCCTATCGGCTCTGTTGGCAGCCAAGGGTCTAAAGGGTCAGCATGTTATCAGAGCAGCATGGAGTGGCATGCATGAGTCTGAGGAGCAGCCTTATCTCGCATCTGTAGACTATTCAAATCCTATCAGTTCCACAGAGATAAGGCTTGATTAGATGTCTGAGTGTCCGAATGCGACCAGAATTTTATGCGCTCATATGTATCAGCCACAACCAAAGAGGTTCGCAGCAGTTAAAAGAAAATTAGTTTCTAAATTCAGGTGCAGGTCAGAAATGATTTACAGCAATACGAAACATCATAGTTGATTAAAACGTGACAGCTGACTTTCATTTTACTTATATCAGTTCCTGTTTAAAATATAAGATTTATGCTAAAAGATTCAGATTAATATTTTTCTAATTCCCAAATTGCAACAAAAAAGGCGTGAGGAGAAGTTAACTCGCTTGCTTCGTTCACAAACTGAATACTAACGAGTCCAAGAAACATTACTGTAAAGTAAACCCCAACTTTATTTGAGAGAATGCGTTTTATCCCTACTTCTTAACTTCCAGCTGCTTTAGAACCACAGTTCATCTGTCTGTTTAATTAGTTCTTTTACATCAGTGACAGCTTTGAGCAGTTCTCCTGCCACACTACACACGTTTAACAAAGAAACATCTTGTTGCCAGGAAACACTTCAGCGGAGGCTGTGACCCCAGTGCCAGTTGTGATCTTCGTTTAGCTGCTGTTTTCTGTAACTTTGCTGACATCTAGCGGTCGGAAATTGAATATTCGCTGGACTTTTAAACAGCACACAGGATAAATAAAAAACAAACAAAAAACACACAACAAAACCCCGCTTTTGTAATGTTAAAAATATCTTCTAATATATATTAAACTTTACAATTGTTTTCCTGCATTTACAAGGTAACTATCCAAATAACAACTCTTAGATCAACATTGTATTGTAAGCAAATTAACTGAAATGACAACCTTCCAGGCCAGTTTCTGCTCATCAAGCAGTTTTCAAGTTGAAGTATAAAAGTTATTGAGTTGGAGATATATTCTTTTTTTTTTTTTTTGCTCTATCCATTCAGTAATGTTAAAGAAACACGCACACAACATGTCTAAGAGACTGTGGTCATGTCATCACAAACTTATATGTGGTTGTGTGTCGTAGCATGAATTATAATTATAATAGAAGACATTGTAGTTTTTGTGCAACCTGAACAACAGGAAGCATTTTGTTGCTACATAAAAGTTTCCAGAGAGACACGAGGTCATTTAGAAATCTGAATAGTAGAAAGTAGTTCAACATGATAGATTTGAGCCATGTAACACAGCAGAGAATGAAACCCGACTTTCCAATTTATCAATCAATATGATCAATTGTCACAAAAGCACCATCTGTATCAAGCAACAATAACACAGAGATTTATGATTTGTTACTGGAAAGGAAGAAGTCGTTTCAAATTAATATACTTTATGTTATTAGATTCTATGGAGTGGGCCTTCCAACATTAGGACAATGCGTCCTATTTAGCGACCATATGGGGACAAAACAGTCTTTCTTCTGATTGGCCAGCTTCACTGGCAACTGTCCAATCAGTTTGAAATGTAAAGACTATCCTTATGAATCAGGAGACATAGATTTTTTCTTCTTATACGTAATAATATATATATATATATATATATATATATATATATATATATATATATATATATATAATTCACTTATAATCTTTCCATCAGTGTTCATCTCCATCCCGCTCTGTCTTTGACATCTAGCAGTGGAAGAAGCAATGCCCCAGCTGGACAGCAGGTGTGCTCTTAGCACTGCAGCATAAAAGCCACTGCAGTGTTATTCTCTCTATGTGTGCCTGAGAGAGTTTGAGTGTGTGTGGGCCAGCGTCGGTGGATGGGACAGCCGGGGCTCAGAAACCGCTGCTCCTGCCACTCTGCCGGAGGAGAGGGTGGGGGCTGGGGGAGACAGGCGACTCTGGAGGAGAGGATGGAAACACAGGAAGAGGGAGGGAGAGAGCCCAGGCCCAAATAAAGCCATGGGGGCTAGAGCTGGGCTGGGTTCCCCTCTGCTTTAAATACGCTGGCCGCCTGCAGGTTCGGGTTTGGTGGCTGGGGCTCGGCACCGGCGACCACCGCAGCTGCTGCAGCCTTCCTCAGGAGAGTCTCATCATCAGTGTTGTGGGCGTCCAGGATGCCTCGGGTGGACGTGGACCTCAAGCTGGACTTCAAGGATGTCCTGTTCAGACCCAAGAGGAGCAGCCTGAAGAGCCGCTCGGAGGTTGGTGCTGTTAGTTACCAGCGCTCAGATGATGCACAGCAGCTTTCTCAGGAGATCGGTGTTGAAGGCCTCTGTGCTGGATGACACAACAGAATCCTGTAAATTTGTCCACACGTGGCAGGCAGTGGAAATTTAGAGCTCTTTAATTATTTCAAAATAAAACTACTATTGTTCTTCTATTCTCATGATTTTGTTTATACCTATTTTAAGCTATAAAGTTTGCTTTCCTCCAGCAGTGTGCTCATGTAATAGGGAGGTGACCTTCTTAAAGGTGACAACAAACAAGGTTAGTCTTTTAAAGGGCAGGAACAGCATGTTGGCCGCAATGAAAACAAACAATAATGAGCAAATCAGTGTTTCAAAGAAACAGAACATTTATCAATTTTCATCAGATTTCTATATTTTAAAACTGGAAAACAAAACAAAAAAACTTGTTTTGTGTTTGAGCGTCCATAGTAGCAGAGCATCGTGCTCCTGCTTGCTTAACCCTATAACTTCCTCAGCTTGACGACGCATCCCCAGAACTGGGTCCGATTCCAGCTGGAGCTGCTCCGACCGGTTCGGTGTCAGTAGACGGGAAGCCGAAAGCGGGAGGAGGTGGGAGCTGGTATCTGAGAGGTGGACTGCAACATGAGGCACAGGACGCTTCTCAGAAACGCCGTTTATAAATAGGACTGTGTGTGTGTGTGTGTGTGTTACAGATGAAACCAGAGCACATTCCATATGACAAATAGATATGAGTGTGCCGTAGCATAAACACGGAGGACAGGTTGAAGGGAAACATGAACTTCTGGCCTCTGAAGTGAGGGAATTTGGTGTTTGTGACTTTGTAGAGCTTGAACTGAATCGCCCATTCTGCACTGTAATCACACATTTTCTTTCCATTCTAACGTTACATGGGAGTTTGACGTGTCAGGTGTTACTCTCTCCACCATTGCCAAAACAAATTTATGTACGAAACATTGTCGTGTATAGCAGCAAATGAGGCAATTCGTTCAGAGGGAATGCTGTTCCGTCTCTCAACCAGAAACATCTGGAAAAGGACACATCAAATGGCGCCACAGAGGCCCATTCAGCTTAAAATGAAACAGCTAAATCAAATCGACAGCTTTTAAAATAAAATGAACAAATAATTATTTGCTTTGAAGCAACATTGGTGCTCATCTTGAATGTGATAAAATCCAAAGAAAGCCTTTCGATTGATGCAATAATAAAAGTGCCTAACTCTCAATGTCCTTTGTGTCCTTAGTGGTAATGACCTCGCCTAGTCTCCATTACGTGACATCAACCTGGAGCTATTTTTATTTGTTTTACTGTAGCCTCTATTGTGTCGTTTATAAAACAGACTTTATACACATTTTATATGTTAAATTACCTAGTTTTCCTCAGTTAAGTGTCCATATTTCAGTAATTTTCCAGTTCACTCATTTACAATGAACACAAAAGTTCACTATGAATTTGTTGGACTGCTGGACAGACAGGCGGACAGACGATTGAGTCATAAAAACTGGACAACCTTAATGGAATAACCGGAGTCACATTGACATATAACAGACAAAACCTGCCTAAATTGGATCTTAATGAGTTCAACTTATAGCATTCTGACCCAGAGATACTATTTTAATGTTTCTTCAGTTGAATTAAAGAAAGATGTAAAAGATGATGCAGCTTGAAAGACTTGATATTGATATTTTAACTCCAACCAGAAGGTTTATAAAGACTTGTCAGCTGAAATCTTGTCAGTCAATGAATATCTAAGGTATCAAATCAGAACTTTGATTGCCCCCCCTCCTCCCACTCTCCAGATACTGCTTTCCTGTAGATAGTATGCAAGGCATGTAGCTTTGCATGACCAGGTAGAACAACTTGATAGAAACGCAGCTAAATCCAAAACCAAAATGAAATTCATAACAATGATCAATCAAAAACACATAAAAATACAGGATTATCTAAAAGTTTAACTATATTTGTTACAATACCCGAACAAAAACAACAACCTAGATCCTGTTATATTGACATTTTTAAAGCAATATTGCTTTAGCAGACTGCCAGACATTCAGCTCAAGTCTCGCTTTCTTAAAAACGACTCCAGAGAATCCATGCGTCATACGTCATCATTTAATATCGGAGGGGAAGGAAAATCAGTGAGTCAGCTTGTGCTGAAAGTCAGAAATGTTTATTTGCTGCCTTGAAAAAAAAAAAAAAGACTTTGCCGCACTGGAAGCACTTACCGAACCGTCTTTATGCCAGGATGAGATATGAGCCAATTTCATCTGCAGCTCTGAAAAAACAATTTCACTCTGGCAGAAGGAACATTGTACATTGTTCCTATGGTCAGATTGATTTTATGTAATAAATGTCCTGCCTCTATATAGAAAAAAGCCTTCTGTAGTCAACAAGGAGAAACAAACTTCGAGAAGTTTCCAACTACTAGTAATAACATGCGTAGAAACCGTTAAAGACCAGAGCTTACAAAAAGCAGTCAGACTTCAACTTTGTTTTTGCAGGTCATCACATCACATTGGAAGCCAACTTGTGTGAATCTAATCGATTCAGTGTATCCACGTTTCAGGCATGACCAGTAACGTCAAGGTTCTGGGGGAATTTCCAAATGTTTCGTTCATGTCTAGATAAAGTTCAATCTCTTCTTTAACTTTAGGTGGATCTTCGAAGGACCTTCACATTCCGCAACTCCAAGCAGACCTACACTGGCATCCCCATCATTGCAGCCAACATGGATACAACAGGAACCTTTGAGATGGCAAAGGTTCTCAGTAAAGTGAGTTTTTGAAAATGTTTTTTTTCTCTCTCTCTCTCTCTCTCTCTCTCATGTGGTAGAGAGGCATCGTTTCCATTTAGCTCAGCTGAAACTGTATGATAGTACAGTTTTCCCTCCACTTTGAGCATGTTTGTTTTTACTCTGTCTTTAGCACACCCTCTTCACAGCCATCCATAAACACTACTCTGTAGAAGACTGGAAAAAGTTTGCTGCTGACCATCCGGAATGCTTAGAGGTAACATCACCACTTCTCCACTCAAACTATTTGCAAAATGTCACATTTTGTCATATTCCAATAACAAACTTCAATGCATTATATTGTAGTTCTACATCATTGACCAACACATGATATAGTGTTGAAAAGGAATAAATGGTTTATGATTTTTTTTTTTTTTTTTTGCAATTTAAAAACTAGAAAATCGTGGCAAGCATTTCTGTTTCCCCTAACACGTTGGGTCAGATTACACTTTTATTGGATTTGCCCTTCATGCAAAATGCTATATATGGAGTAAAACATTACCCAGAACACACTCATGCAAAAGAGAAACAAGGTGGTAGTGGCAGGATAATCGGGGTGCATTTCTTCAGCTGGAGCAAAAGACATTTAGCAAATGAGTGGCGTTAAATAGGACGTTATTGGAAGAAAACCCGTTGGAGGTTAAATAAAATGTTGACTCAAAGGCAGAGGTTCACCTTTAAACAGGACCGTGACACCAAACGTCCAGCCAGACGGAGCTAAAATGTAAAGGTTTAAACCACAACATGTCTATGTGTTAGAAGTCAAAGCCCTAAATCCAATTGGGAATCCTTGGGCAAGACTTGATGTTAATAGGTGCTCTGCATCCAGTGTGACTGAGCACTTGCTATTTTTGTAATGAAGAGCAGACCAACATGGTGGAAACCTGCCCCAAAACAGAGTTACTGACTCCAGCCAGTTCAGCACAAATGCACATCCCAGTTTTCAAAACTTCATTTGAAAGTCACGTGTCATTGTACTTCTGTGTTTTGTCTGCCACATAACACACTGAAGTTGAAGCGGTATATTTTCTATCCACTCAGCATGTCGCCGCCAGCTCAGGGAGCGGCAATGCAGACCTAGAGAAGCTGTGTGCCATCCTGCAGGCCGTCCCTGCTCTCCAGTACATCTGTCTGGATGTGGCCAATGGCTACTCTGAGTACTTTGTGGAGTTCGTCAAGACGGTGAGAGAAAGGTTCCCCAAACACACTATCATGGTAAGGAAATGGGCCCATCCAACCTCATACAACAGGTGTTTGAGATAAAGGCTGATCTATGAGTGCTTTTTGGTGTCTATGTTGCAGGCTGGAAATGTGGTAACAGGGGAGATGGTGGAGGAGCTCATCCTCTCTGGTGCTGACATAATCAAAGTTGGTATCGGACCAGGTCGGTGGATAAAAATCATCCGAGTGTTTAATAAGGAAACAGAAAGTGCGTTTGCCATTATACAAATTAAGTTGTCTGCTCATGCACAATATGTTGTAAAGGAAAACTAACAGCAGGTTTCTGTAGCCAGAGACGGTTAGAGTGAAGACCTCACCTTCTCTAACGGTGTACCTTTCAGGTTCGGTGTGCACGACCAGGATCAAGACAGGAGTGGGTTATCCACAGCTGAGCGCTGTCATAGAGTGTGCAGACTCGGCCCACGGGCTCAAAGGACACATTATCTCTGTAAGGACATGTTGTTTTTGCTTAAACGACTGTGAAAGGGCTGACGGTCAGCTACAACTAAGTATATCAATTGCGTGAAAATACAAGAGCATTTGCTGTCTGAATTAAACTTAATTGATGAAGGTGTTGTTATTTTTCAAATTTTGAATGTTAGTCTTTAATGAGTCTCCAAGTATTTGATGTCAGCTTCGCCTTTGGCAACAAAAGAACTGAGTGCTGATTCAATTTAGGCGTACTTGTTTGAATGTGTGAACTGAATTGGACTGCACTGGCTCTAGACGATTTTGGTTCTCCTGAGAAAAGCTTTAACTGTTGGTAGGTGGAGGCAGTTTTGGAATCTCATTCACAGATTTGTTACAAAAAGTATTAAACCTAAGTATTTCCATGTCTATAAAAGTATGGAAAATAAAAATGTAGTTTTACGAACAACATATCTTACTGTTTTTGACTCATCCATCCATCCATCCATCCATCCATCCATCCATCCATCCATCCATCCATCCATCCATCCATCCATCCATCCATCCATCCATCCATCCATCCATCCATCCACAGTCTGATTTAACAGGCTCCATATCATCAGTTTATAGCAAAATCTTTCAGTTTCTAGTTTAAACACTGGATAAAGTAAGACATGGTAACGTTTGAATAGTATGTCTTAAAAAGAACAGAAGATACATTAAGCTCAGTCTGTAACAATGTTTTTGACAACTCCTAATCCACATTGAACACTGCGATATCACTTGCAGACAGCAGAGGGCAGCATCAGTCCACAAAATTAGAAAAACACAATTCTCGGGCCATAGCGCTGACATATTGATGGAACTATTCATTGTTTAGGATGGTGGCTGCAGCTGCCCAGGAGATGTAGCAAAGGCCTTTGGTGAGTAATCGCGCTCCAGTCTTTGTGTCTTCATCATGTTCTACACCTGCGACCGCCTCTGACCTCTGCTCCTCAGGTGCCGGGGCCGACTTTGTCATGATGGGAGGAATGCTGGCAGGTCATGACCAGTGCACCGGGGAGATCATCGAGAAGAATGGCAAGAAGTACAAGCTCTTCTATGGCATGAGCTCCGACACGGCCATGAAGAAATATGTGGGTGGAGTCGCAGAGTACAGGTGAGGAACAAAGACATGTTACATACTGTCATGTGGAGGTAAATCACTAAACATCCAACCACATGGCCCTTTACAAGAAAACAGGTTCAATAATTCAATCAGTCATATTCAGTTTAAATCATTTCAATAAAATCTAACCATGTTTTCAGGTTCAAAAATCCAAACAGACCAATGCCGTCCAAATAGTAAAACAACACAGGCAAAGTCAGTGGGTTATGTAATCCTAATTAAAAAGAAAGAAAAAAGATTTGCTTTGGAAAGCAGACTTGATTGGACTGAGTCACTGACTTTGCAGCAAACCATCATCCCGAGAAAGCATGTAGCAATACGGGAAAGGAGCCACTTGTTAACAAAATAAACCTAAAACAGAACTGGATTCTGTCAAGAAAGGAAAACAGGATAAGAAAAAGGACAAACGAAGAAAGAAAGAGACGCATTAGAGAAGCACTGATCCGGGATGTTTTTTTACAAGAAAAAAAGGTTATAGTATAAAAAAAACATGGCAGCAATAAATCTATCAAAAAGTAGCACGTCTAAATACTGAAGCATCAAGCCAGGAGTGCATCCTGTGGGAAGAAATGCTTAAAGAATGCATTGTTACTCCCAACAATGACTCTGTCAGTTTCACCTTCTACGTCAGAGATTGAAATAGACATAGAAGCATCAAGTGACGAGTATTTTCTACAGGAAAGAAAAGAAACAGAGAGAACATATTATCAGTACTAATAGTAATAGAGTCAACAGCACTGCCAAGGAAACAAACACAGCTAAACACAGGAAGCACTCAGTCAGGATGTACTTTAATTGGGAAATAAACGATAAAGAGAGAAAGGAAAATTTCAGCTATCTGACTGTCAGGTGTCCCTTCCAGAGAATATTTTTTGAAAGTGTAAATCCCCTGTTCTGTACTGAAATATTCTGAGCAAAGCTTCAGACTAGGAAATATTAGCAACTGTTAATGCTTCTTTGATGACTACATGGTCAAGAAATTGATCAAAACAAGTTTGTTCTTTAGTTGTGGTGCAGCTCAAATCCACTGATAAAATCTAGTTTACCATACAAAGAAGCAGCTATTTGTCTCAACATATTTTTTTCTGCAATGGTCAGATAATATTGCAGTCTTAGAACATGATGTACATCAGTCAAAGTTGTATCATGAAATATCCGTTTGAGCTGCAACATGACACCGACAGTTTTACCGTTTCTCAAACCAAATCTTCAAATAGTCTCTAAAAAAAAAAAAAGGGTTTGAAAAACCTTTGCTTGTACTTTTTTCTTCCTCTTTCTTGGCTCCCAGGGCTTCCGAGGGGCGAACAGTTGAGGTTCCTTACAGAGGTGATGTAGAAAATACCGTCCGTGACGTCTTGGGGGGACTTCGCTCCACGTGCACCTACGTGGGAGCAGCCAAACTCAAGGAGCTGAGCAGGAGAACCACCTTCATCCGAGTCACGCAACAATCCAGCCAAATGTTCACTTAGGGAAGGGGAAACTCCTTTTCAAAACACAGTTACAACAAACACTTATGGCTCCATCATAATATTGTGCATGTCGACGCAGAGATTCAGACTGAGGCGTGGCATGAAAATCCATCCTGTTTGGATCAGGGTGTGTGCTTTGAGAAAAGTTCAGACTCCCGCAGATTCTAAACACAAAGCCTAACAAGCGTTGTTCTTCTCGGTTTACATGCTTACCGACTGCATAATGTAACCAGGCATGTAATAATGTGACAGGAATGTGCAAATATAATGATAACCTGCTGGATAAATGCATCCCGGCTTATGGGAATTAGACAAAGAGCCATATCACTGAGTATGAATGTGTTCTTAACTCAAGCTACTGGCAACTATCTAATTTAGTTTGGATATTTCTGCACCCAGCATATCACTGATTATCACAACATGAGTTTTTCTTGTTATTATGGCACTTTTTTTTCTTTTTATTTTTTTTTTTACTTGTAATGATTTAGCAAATCAAAATGCAAGATCCAGAAAGTCAAACCTTTAATTTTTGTTTTTTTTTTGTGAAAAATAATATGGCAATAAACTCTATACAGAAACCTCTGATAATTTGCTCTGTGGTGTTTGTTACCATTTAAAGCTGCAAAGGAAAATCTCTTTCAGACTTTTTCACATTTTGTCCCATTACTAAAACAAATCTCAATGTGTCTTATTGGGGTTTCATGTGTTAGTTAGACCAACACAGAATAATGCACGCAAATTAAAAATGAGAACATGGCAGGTTTCAAGTTTCAACAAATAAAAATGATTTGTTCAAGAACATTAATGAACAAACGTCATCATGAAGATCTTATAGATCTTATAGGTTATCTGTCTGGTAACTGCAAACCCATCAAGATACAGCTGACCGCCGACAGGCTGGGCGAGGTCAGTTAATCAGAGCAAACAGCCACTGCACTTAACACCTAACACACAATCCCGACTATGAAACACAGTGGTGGCAGCATCGCTCTGCAGGGTTGCTTTTCTCCAACTTCGAACTTAAAATTTCTCTAACATGGAAAAAAGATGTGATGTAAACCAGAAATAAACATAAGCAATTAAAAATGATATGTACCTCTATACAAGTTTCAATTTATGAATTGAATAAACAAATACATTGACATTTTTGATGACTTCATTAATTTACCGATATGCACCTACCTTTAGATGGTCTCAATGCCCTGGGAGTTCATTCATGTGATTTAAAGAGTCTTATCTAGATGGATAAAAACGTAGATGAGGATACAACAGATCTCTCCTATGGAACCACAGAAAGCATAGAAGTTCCTATGGTTTAATGCGTGCTAAATGCAAACTTCTGAAAAAATTCCTCAAAGTGGCAACGTGCCATGCAGCCTATCAGACACTAGAGGGCGCTGCTCAGCTAACGGAAAAACAAACTCCCAGACAAATGGTGATTTAAGTGCAGCGTTTATGCCTATCAGTGTGTCGCTCTTAAATAAAGACACAAGTTGTCAGTTTAGTCCAGATATGTCAAGGTTTCATTTTCCTTTTCAAAGAGGTGCATTTATACAGATGTCAAATACATACACCAACAGGTTTTTTTTTTCTTTCTTTCTCCATTTGCTATAGAGGATAAGGGTGGTGACACACGGAGACTTGAGTGAGTACAATATAGTACAAACAAGTTGGCTGGGAATTTCTGTGGCCCACCACAGGACAGACTGTCTGTGCCGGACTGTGCTGATGTAGGGGTCTCTGCCCCCACCTCGTCGGCCTGTATAGAGTTTCAGTTTAGTACTCGATGTTCCAGGTTCGCAGAGTGATAGCTAGGCAGACCGGTGGCGAGCCTCAGGGCTGAGTGTTCAGACCAGGGGAAGGAATCGGCTGACGGATGGCCTCCGTCCCCTCCATGGCAGTGGGGAGGGTCAGAGGCAAACAGTTCTGAGAGTTTGTCGCCGTGCGCAGATGTTTAGTACACCGAAGAGAAATCCAAGGCATCTCCAGCATATTACACAGAATACCAGAGTAATAATTTATAGTTTACTTTCAGTTATGACATTTGTTAATCATCAAAAAAAAATCAACTGCAATATCAAATTATATGTGATAAATGTACATACATTAAAACAGCCCACTATGTAAATTGATTGGGGGTGAAACTTAACTGTTAAGTGGACCTTTACACATTTATTTATTTTTTTTTTTAATCTTTCTGCCTGAGTTGGTTATCCAGCGCTATGGACAAACAAACAACAACAACAAAAAAGAAAACGAACATAATTAACAAGGAAAAAGAGGAATCCTGATAAAGTTCTATTCACTTTTAAAACTTTAAAACACAAAAAAGTGCCAAAAAACATCCTTTTTCTTGCAAAAATGAAAATACAAACATCAAGAAACAATGGAGCACACATGCCTTTTTTTTTTTTTGATTAAAAAAGTCAAAGCTCACACACCAACATTCATTTTGTTTGTCAAGTTGTGCAAGAAGCCAATTTAAAAAAAAAAAAAGAAAAGAAAAAACATAAGCAGTGTTCCTCAACTGAGGAAGCTTGTCTTAAGAATGAACAATGACACATTCTCTACATAGTTTTTCCAAGTCCCCTGACATTATACCGAGTGCTACGAGGAGACCAGAACCGACACACAAACAAAGCTCCTGCACCAAAAGATAATGCAAACAAAGCGAAGGTTTGCACGCAGTGTTTTCACACCACACGACCCAAACCGAGCTGTCAAACACCTCTGCCAAATTAGAGCTCAAAAACATGGGAGCACAATGAAAGCACAAATAATGACCCAACTTGGATGCTATGGTTTGGGGTGGGGGCTGGGGGGGTTCTGTTCCTCACACAGAAAAAAAGAAGAAGACTGAAACAGGTTTTCTTCATGGAAAACAAGCCACAGAATCACCTAGCGCCTCGGCCCGTTGGACCCAGGAACGCGCCGGCGCCAAGTGAAGGTGAGACAAACTCAAGGTTACTGCAAAGAAATAAAGAAAGCTGATGTGCAAAAAAATAAAACTTAAGCCACATCTCTATCCCATCAGTAATTATACTCCTGCCCCCCTCCCCCACTGTCACTCTCTATGTATTTTTGAATGAATGTTTTCCCTAGGATGAGGCCGCGGTCTGAGAAAGAGGGGTTAGACCGAGCCCGTCCCAGGATTAGAAAGTGCTGAAACATTATCAAGTTTTTCTTTTTTTTTTTTTTTTTACATCTACTTACATGTGCATCTTTGTTTTTTTGTTTTGTTTTTTTTTACTTTTATTCTTCTTTTCCCAACTTTTTACAAAAAGTGGTCCCCACTATCAGTGAGTTTATATTTTTCTTATCTGTGAGTCCCACCAGGAACAACTGAGGATCTCACAGTCAATTAGAGAAGAAAACAACAAACACACACATAAAACACACTCGTACGTGTTTGAACGACACGCAGGACTCATGATGCAGACATACACAAAAACAGAGGAAGGCCACACAGGTGTAGGGAAAAGAGAGTAACTTGGAAAAAAAAAGGTGGGTTTGTTTCTTGCTTTAAAAAAAGCCTCCTTACTTTTGTTTTGCAGAAGGGCCACACATGGAGAGAGGTTAGAACACAAAAGCTCGCTGAACACTCTACATACACTTGGCACGGTAATAGAGGGGAAAATAAAATGTAAGTATTGCACATTACAAGGATATATTTAAAGGGGATAAAAAATGGGCGAACTTCAGACCAATAAACAAAACAAGAACTTTACGACTCCCTCAACTTCATCCACGACAAACCTCCATGCCAAGCTCACTTGTGTTATTAACGAAAATTGACAGAATTTTCTCGGTGAAATAAAAACCTTAGTGGCAAGATTTAATTTAATTTTTTTTTTTAAGTGGGGTTCTGTGAAGAGGATACGAGCAATCAGTGTCTTACCTGCAGTATATAACTTTCTGAATGACCACAGGTTTCATAGACAGAGATTTGGAATACATTCACTCTGAAACAGGGTCGAATAGCAATACCTCTACAAATTATTTTAAGATAAAAACACAAAATGAAGGCTTTAACAGATCTAATTTAATAAGCATAATCACATTAATTAAACCAAATGATGATTCAGAGAAATTAACTGAGTTGCAGTTTCAATTTCAGTTGTCCTATGAGGATTAAAATAATTAATAATATACTTGTCACATGATTGAGTATCTGTCTTGTGTTTCACTGACATAGGTTGACATGTTCCCTTTGATGAATAACACACCAGTATCACCTTTCTACGTATTTAACACTAGATAATTTGATCACCAGCTAAGCTAGTGCTGTTAAAGTCTTTAACAGCACGAGGACCTCCACTTTTATATGCAATGACCCAATAACAACATTGTTTAATCTGATGAATTTTTGCCATCTCAAAACTAATCTTAAGAACTACACAGCGATTCATGTGAACCATATTTTACAACCTCTGATCCCCTTTTATATTTGCCCTGAATGGTTATTTACAATAGAAACCATGTTGCTCTTTGGTGAGTCGCTCATAGCGGTCCATTTGAAGGTTTTCAGTCCAACCTCGCAAGAGAGAGTAGTTTATTTAAAAATCTATGGTCAATTACACTCAACACTTTATGTTATGCAATGTGAATTTCTCAAGAAACATTTTCAGTAAGGAACCACAGACAAACATGTGATCAGTGTGTATATCCAACAACATCTGTGTGAAAGATGATGATGGTTAAAACGTTTATAAAATCATTGAAACGGAGACCCATTTCGGAGCTGGCCTCACTCTTAGGCATTGCATTAACTGTTTCAAATTCTTCCTCCAAACGTAGCTTATTGTTTTCACTTTACCCTTTAAGGATACTGACTGATCATAACCTTTCCACAGAAACCATTTTCCCCTAAAAAAAAAAAACAAAAAACAAACAAAAAAAACCCTTAATGGTCATTATACTTTAACATGAAGACAGGATCACACTGAAAGGTAGCTAGCGGTTGTTACGGGGTTAAACGATTGCTTTGCCTCAAGAGGAGGTATCTGGGAGGTTGGCTGGCTGCGATCGGGTACCTGAAACAAAGTTAACGAGGTCACTATGTAGTCGTGGCAACGAGGCAGAGCTGGGCAGAGACAAAGTGCTGGTTGCTTTGAGGTGCATGTGACGTATGCTAACCTGTAGCTTTAGCATCAGCGTTAACGACTGACCAGCAGGAAAAACAGAAGAGGTTTGGGGGAGTTAAATTACGTTACTGCATATATGTACGAGTCTTCCCTGAAAACTAGCAACTGGTATTGCAAACAGCAATTTCAAGATATTAAAGTAGAATTTATGGTAAAGGGGTAAACGTTTTGTTGAGTTGTATTGATGGATAATTATCTAAATATTATATTTTCACAATAGACAGACGTTTGTTTTGACTGTAATGCTGGAGGAATATTTTCATTAAATGTTTATTGCAGAGACTGTTCCACTCATGGGAGCAAAGTGCCTGAATATGGTTTTTCTATTGCTTTCCTAACCCAACCAAAGCAAGAGTAGGTTAATTAGGCTTTGGTATGCGATTCTTTTTAGGTTTAACCTATTTGAATACAAAAAGTTTAGATGATTGGAGTGTGGGCAAGGTTTGTTTTAATGCTGATTTTTCCTTGATTTTTTTTTTTTTTTTTTGGTAAGAGGGAATAGACAAAACAAGAAACATACATTTATAAAACCCATGCACACAGGAACACATACTTCTCTTGAATAGGTTTCTGAAGGAGAGGAAAGAAATAAAAGAGCACTACTATGGTGATGTTGATCTGAAAACCCTGTTTTATTATTAAAAAAAAAAATAAAGCATTTTCAAATCTCATTTGGGGTCTTCTCGTTAACTCCCCTTTATCGTCTTGTTTCATTGACTGATCCGCCCATCTCAACACACACGCATCCTGCCATCAACCCAACAAACACTCACCACATGAGACATCATTGCCCCTTAGAGGTGGATCTACAAGCTGTGGGATAAATGTCGATAAGCCATGGCTTAAGAGGCGGGATATGAAAGCTGACCTGAAGCAGTTATGCATAACAGATATGCTTGCAGAAGAATTCATCTCGTGGTGAAATGTGGTCTGGTCTCCTTCGCTACAGATTAAGACCATCTCTTTAAAAAGAAAACTTGGAAAATAACATTTGAACTGCAGATTGAAAATCTTTGTTTAGGGTGTGTGTGCTATTCCACAGGGGGCTGAGGACATACCTGCCTGGCCATTACAAATCATTTATTTATTTATTTATTGGGATGGTGGGTTGCTTGTTCAAGCTGTAGAAACTGCAGTTCCAAAGGCTTAAAAACAAAATTTTGATTATTGACTGTCTATTGTGTGCATAATAAGGTTGTAGCCCTAGCATCAGGCCACTCAACCTTAAAATCACTAATGAGCAAAATTGATGGCAACGTGTCACTGATTAGCTACTCCTAACGCTAAGTAAAGCTTCTTCACTGAGGACCCCGATATGCTACCAATAAATCAACATAATCTCATTACAAAAATTTGCTTAAATTGTTTGAGTAACTCCCATGCTCCTTTACCCATAATAGTTTGCACATTGTCTTCTTAAAGCATCAAAGAAGATCTTTCAATAATCATCAACATCCTGGCTGATTTAAATATCATGGCATGGTCTTAATCTGGCGTGAAGGGTTTTACACAAAGAAAATGTAAAAGTTAAGCAACTAAGTTCCTTTATTACATATGTTTCAAAACAATCAAAATTTCAAGGACTTTTATATGCAAGAACCAGCATGTAATTGTGTCGAACCTATAACACCACTGATTTAAAAAAAATCATCAATACCAACCACCAGGCAAGCACATTTGCTGAGGTAACCGCTAAGTCTTAGTGATAATGGCTTTCAGCTGTTTGAGACGCTCCATCTCCGTCACTAGGGGCTCGACCGTGGGGCAAATCGTGGGGCAAATCTCGAGAGACACTAGAAAATATTCCATCTTTGAATAAACTCAGTAGGCAGGCACATTTAAATTTTGCTCTCTGTTTAAATACATTTTTTCGTAACTGACATTTAAAGAGCTGATGTAGAAGCATGTGCTCTAAATGTGGCGAAGTGCCTGTTGTGGAACAGAAAAAAAAAACCAAAAAAAAAAAAAACCCTGGTTTCCTCCAGTGTGTTTTATGTGGTCTAGAGTTTGTTTCAGGACAGGGGCGCTGAAAATCATGTCTCCACCTCACTCCCTCCTCCTGATGTGCAAATTGCAAGATTCTCGTAAGTAAAGACTCCAAGTAGAAACACTGGACATTAAGCATTTCCTAAATATATATCTAATAACTACCTCTTTCCTATGCACAATGCACATGTACACGCAAACACACACACATACTCCTAAATTCCCATCCATACACAAACACACCACAAAGCACTACTGCTAGCGGTGTGCACCAGTCCAATGTCAGTCCACCGGTGTCTTTGCAGTAGGGACACCGTGCACCAAATATGCTTGCACCTGCAGAAATCTAAAAGTGTATTGACAAATACAGTACATATCAAAGGTCAATGATTTCAGGGATGGTCTGTACTGTTAATTTTTTTTTTTGTCTGCGTGTGGGTGTATGGAGAGACACAGACCAGCATCACACACACACACACACACACACACACACACACACACACACACACGCACACACACACACACGTTACAAAATACATGGTGACCTTCAAAATGATGTGGTGTGAGTTTCTAAGCTCTTGGTTTAGCACAGAACATCACTGGGATGTTAATAAGCTGTTGTTTTGTTTTTCTGTTCACCTTTATCCCACAGCCCAAACTATGAAAACACATTCCAATACTTGTCTACTATTGTGCATGGTGCCTTGCAAAAGAATCCACATGGCTATTTTTACACATTTTGTCACATTAAAACCACACGCTGCCTTGCATTCGCGTGACAAAGTAGCGGGTAATTGTAAAGAGTGAAGTGTGGTGTGCATTTGTATTCAACACCCTCTTTGTGATGCCAAAAATAAAACCCCGTGCAAGTTTCATTTAATTAAACCTGTGTAAAAATGACAGGTTTCGCTCCACAAATCTGGCCTGTATGAAAGTGGCAAGAAGGAAGTCACTGTAGAAAGAAAGAAAGGTATTCAAAGTCCTTTTAAAAAAATTGCAGCAAACTATGGAGACACAGCAAACTGGTGAAAGAAGGCGCTCTCGTGAGACGGCACCAAAACATCTTTGGCCTCCTTGCAAAACGCTGTGCACATCACACTGAACATATGATTCAAACTGTGAAACATAGTGGTGGCAATATGATGCTGCGAGGATGCCTTTCTTCAGCAGGGTGAGGGAAGCTGATCAGTTTATTAGACAGCGTTTGGAACAAAATACATAATCATGCTGGAAGAAAGCCAGACATTTTGCACTTACGTTCCGGTAAAAATATGCTGAATATGAAAAGAAAAAAAATTACGTCACAAATTGTTCCGATTTTTATTAGTAAAAACAACCGGGATTGATCTACTCCAACTTTACAATTAAGCACTCCTTTGTGTGGATCTATTACATGAACCCCCCAACCCCCAAAAAAGTACATTGAAGTTTGTGATTGTGATGTGACAAAATAAAAATAAAAAACTTTTGCAAGGCACCGTAAATTACTATATTTGTACTTAACGTCATCAATACGCCACCAGTTTAATCCATGTCTGACCTAGAATTTCTTCTATACCTGTCACATTCATCCACTGCTTTATGATTCCATGGCACATCAGCTCCCTGTTGCTCTTCCAAACGCTTCTCCTCTCCAAAGTGCTGCTGCTACTTTCTACTTTTCTCCAAGTAATAAAAAAAAAATATCTAAAAACATACAGTACTGTGTGAATAAAGATACAACTAAAGTCTGCTTTGCTGTAGGGTGAGTGTGACAGGTGTTTAAAGTGATTCGAAACATCCTGACCCTCTCAGAGCTCACATGCAAAAAATTTCTCTTTGTTCCTCTCACGCAGCTCTTCTAAACAGACAAAAAATACAAAGCGATTCATCAAATACAATTAGGATTGTACACAATCATCTTTTCTTAAAGCAATGCTCACCAACACAGTGTGTTTTGCACTTGTATGTATCAGGTTAGGGTATCACATTTACACACCAACAACGACCCAACGAGGGTTCAATCAAGGAATAAATGACCCCTGATTTAGTTTTTTGTTTTTTTCTGACAATCATTTAAAGCAACTATCTTGTGAGATAAAAGATGAGAGGTTAACAAAATTAAAACATTAAGATGAAAATGCTACAGATAAAAGTAAAGACTCTGCTGTCAATAAAGTAAGCAGAGTAAGTGTTGTTCCCTCTCTACTATGTGACGCACTGGCTCTACTCGGTGACCCCTGCGTGATTTGTTCTGACGCATTTATAGAAAAAAAATAGATGGACGTAAATTGTACCAAATACCAATTACTTTTGACAATTACATTCAGGATTTAGCTACAAATCCCTAATCTTTAAAATCAGCTGATGTTTTACTGCTAATTTGGCAAGTGTCGGTGGTTGACGTGTTTTTTTTTTTTTTGTTGTTTTTTTTGTCCAGGCAGTCTCCGTACAAGCGCCCAGGGAATGAAATTGCTGTCAAGAAAAAACCAAGAGAGCCTGCATCAGCGTGAAATTTACATATTGTGTAAAGTGTCTGTGGCTGGGCAGAGCCATCGAGCGTGGTGCCAGTGTGTCACAGAGCCACCAAAAACAAAGTTCAGTACTCCTCCCCAATCCCTCAGCATACATCATCTCATGAAAATATCACCAACAACGGCACCGATTGCTCATGTGATAATATGTAAGGTGATACGCCGTAGAGTACAGTTACCTCTACAGTACAGTATTCAAGATAGAAAACAATAAAATAAACAAATGAAATATTAATGTGGGCATTCCTTTTACTGAAGAATCCTGTTTTGTTTCTTTTGTAATCCCAAATGTTTTTAACAGTCCTGCTTTCCTTTTTACTTGCCAATACTTGACCTTCCCTCAATGCTGACTTTCACGTCGTGAGGAATGAAGGAAGGTTTGGGCAAGGTCAAAGGGGGCTCCTCTTCTGATTTTTCTACTTTCCGGCCCTCGGGGGCAGACCACCTCCGCTTTCTGCTGCCCGACGGCCTACTGGAGTTGGGGTCTGTGCTCCTGGCAACCTGACCTTTGGAAACAGATCCTCTTTCCCCAAACGTGAGATCTCCATTTTCCACTCTGGGGTCTCCTCCACTCCCACTCCCGCTTTCGCCGCTCTCCCGCTGGCTGATCCCGTTCTCGCGCTCTCTGTGTCTGGAATTTCCCACACTGGAGCTCTGGGATGCTTCCGAGATGGCTCTGGGGGGTTTAAGGTGCCCGTGGCTAGAGTGAGGGACTGAAGCGTTGCTTTCTGGTTCCAGAGATTGCGTCTTCTTCAGAGAGCCGTTCTTCAGGTTTTTGAGAGTGAGTGAAATACAAACATCACCCACGGAAAGCTTTGTACAAGGCAGCTCCAGAAGCTGAGTGGTTCGGTCCGGACAACATGAAGACCATCCTTGGCCAAACACAAAGAAGGGGTACTCAAGCAACACCTCCACACTCACCTAGAGAAAGGGGCAATAAGGAAACGTTAAAGCGCTTATTCAAAACATGGATCTAAACATGCTGACACTGCATGTAAAATTTATTCAACATTGTACATTTGCATGAACAGCAAATGGCAATATTCATTCATGAAAGGATATGAGATTGTTCAGAGAATACAGGTTTACAATTGCTTTCTGGTTCTGTGCAAGATTTGTTCAGAGCATTTTTGGCAGACCTGGACTGTTTTGGTGATTATAAAGCTAAAGAGACAAAGATCTCATGTGAACCACCTCAAGGCACCCGATTTATTAAATACCCTGCAAAGCCAGATTGTGGAATCACCATCTCCTACAATACATTTGCTTGTGACATAGAATTTACGAAAATGTAGAATGGAAAATCTGAATCTATCTATGGCTTTTGACCCTGAACAGGCCTACCTAAGCATCAATATGGATTATAGATGTTGATCAGTCCATCGCCAAGGCAACATAAAGACATACAGTTTGTTTAAGATTTCTAATTAAACCAAAGTGTTTTTGGAAACTGGAAAAAAAAATAGTTTACTTGAAGAGAAGCAATGCATGAACAATCTTTGTTATGATTTAGTGAACAGCCCACAGGAAGAAGGGCAGGGAGAGAAAGGGAAGACGTGATCTTGTTTTGGATTCCATCATAATTTAGATAAATGTTAAATGGTTTTGTACTTGTATAGTGCCTTAGCAAGTCCATAGGACCCCAAAGCGCTTCACACTACAGTCACTCACGCATGCATTCACGTGCTGATGGTGGCAAGCTACTGGATAGTAGCCACAGCTGCCCTGAGGCAGTCTGACAGAAGCGAGGCTGACCTATATACACTACAAAACATAATCTTTGAATATGACCTTGGCATGGCTTCCCATATAATCAGGAAAGTCTATATGATGGGTTTAACCTCAGAATCAATAGAAATAAAGCAGGATGTAAAATAGTGGACCAGAAGAAATGAAGAGATATTAAAACTGAAACACAAACTTACAAAGATGTTTAAGATGTTTCAATCACCCTCCCAAACACACACTGGCCAGTATTTTTCAGTCTAACTTTTTGTAGTATAGGATGAAAGCTGCTTCAAATGGTCTTAAAAAATAAACAACATGGAGGAGAAAGCTGAGTCTGCTTGGTGAGACGGTCAGATCTTGTGGGGTGCAGAATCAAAGAGAAGTTGCTGGCAAGGGGGAGGATTTTAGATGTGCGACGTGGGCTGAAGAGCCATTACAAAGATGAAATGACTTGATTGCACACTCTGAAAGTGAGTAGTAGGTATTTGTATATATGTGTGTGTGTAAGACAGAGAGAGACAGAGAGAGAGAGAGAAAGAAAAAGAGAGAGAGAGAGAGAGAGAGAGAGAGAATGAGAATAAGGAAAAAATAAGAAAAAAACCCCTAAAGGCTGTTGAAAGATCTTAGTTACAGAGAAAAAAACAAGTTCTGCATACTTTAGCAAGCCACATTATAAGGCACACCTTGCTAGGACTGGGTGGGACCAGCTTTTGTATTCCGCTTCGATTCTTCTTTGCAAAGATTCAAAAAGGTCCCAGAAATATTCCTCAAAAACTGCTTGTGACACGGTGCACTATTAAGCTAAATGTAGCCATCAGAAGACAGGTACAGTGTTCAGATGGATGGAGACGGTTAGCAACAATCCTTAGAGCTTAAATGATGCTAAATGATGGTACAAACGGACCCCACACCGTTAAGTTAACGCCAACACGCTTAATCACATGGACTCATGTTTTCATGTTATTTAAGCCAAATTTTGACTAACATTAAAACTTTAAGGTCTCCTTAAAAGTTGTCTGAGATATTTGTCAGTTTTTGGTTTTCATTTAATTTCCCTCAACATGCTAAACCGAAGGCCCAACTCCTTTTCATTGCTCATTAAATGAAAGCTACAAAGTACTGCAAATAAGCGAAGTGGTTTAGGCAGTATTTTGTATTTTCTATGAAGATGTGCTCATTATCAAAGGATATTTTGTTGCCTGATTTACTCAATAATTTCACAAGCTGTCGCATAGATTCCAGATCTCAACTCTTTGAACTTGTGTGAAGCTCATAATAAGAACGTGTTCGTAACAAGACTGTCATCCAAGTACATTGAAGTTAATTACAGGGGGAACAGCCGAGTCCTGAGATTCATGATAATAAAGTAATTAAGGTGGGTGCAGCTCAACACTTGTCATTCAACATAATAATCACCACATATGAACAAACAGACATCTCTACTACAGGTCTTAGCATTCTTGTAGGTGAAATGGTTTACAATTCAGGGAATCTTAAATAAAGTACCGCAATGCATTTTTGACCACTTTTTGCAAAGACTTTATTTAACCAATAAGGGAAATTCTTTTTTCATCTCGCTTCAGAGTTACTGTTGATAACTTATTAACTTTGTTTAAATAATAGAAGCAGTGGGAAGCAGCCATCTGGGCTGGTTCTAAAGGCAAAATTACAGTCACTTTAACTATTAGGCTGACAATTTGACAATTTCTCTAAAAGGTGAAAAAGAAATTATCAGAACGATTAATTTCTTGAAGTTGCCTTATATGGTCACTGATTTCAAAGGAGATGACAGTCTTTCTGTGAGGCCAACTTAATAAACAGGGGCAATAATTACTACAGCATGTTTTTTATTTTATATAATAATTTAATCAATGTCAGTTTTAATTTGAGTTTTGATTAACAACTTTTAATTGCTCTTGTTTGGAGGGAAATGATAATCTTCACAATATTCAATAATTTATGAAACTTTTTTTGCTCATTTTGAAATTTAGTCTATATTTTTATTTTTATTTTTATCCACATTGAATAAAGATTTTACATGCAGGGTCAAATGTATCTACACAACTCACTGAGACGTGGTTACACTTAACTTATAATAATTAATACAATTGTAGTGGATATTTCACTAAAGTTATTATAGCTCATTTAGGCTTTACAGCTTTCCAGAAACCAGGTTTGTCTATTCAAAAATTAGTTCTATAGTTTATTTGTAATCTTTGTCAGACTAGTGAGCCATTTTCAACAAGATCACCCAAACTGTCACAAACAGAGAAAACTAAATTGGTTGTTTCACTATTATTAAAGTAAGCGGATTTTGCTTAAAAACTGGGCCATTTTCTGGAAACTCGAATGAGCCATATCAATTCTAGTATGAGTATTTAAATATCCGGTCAGAATTATGGCAAACACTTCCTGACCCATAAAATAAATGTGTTTTCTAATAATACTCTAATTTGTAGAACACGACTGTATTTCAATTTGCATGTGTACATTTTACTCAGTGTTTGGAGAATATACACAATTCAAATATGTCCACCCACATCTTAATTTCTAAAATATCTCGAAGGTATTCAGAGTGTAGTTGTTTCTGTCTACACAAACTATGGCTTAAATTTTTAATTGCTACTACTTAATAAATGGCAATGATTAATGTACAGAGATACATTTCTAGGTGTACTTCTGTTTACTTTTCTTACCTGTGTGCGATGTTCACCAACAGAGAACTGAACAACGGCAAAGTTAGGTGAGGTGTGGCTCCCTTCTATGCGCTCCACTGTGGACGAATCGATCTTCAGCTCGCTGCTAATCTCTGCACTCTGGATGAAGTCCTCTGTCTTCAGGTCCTCCACGCGTTTCAGTTCGCCGTCTGCCAGCTGGATGATGGAACCCTTGATAAAATACGGCGGGAGTGAGGGGGACACCACTGTACTTGAATGAGCTGGAGGAGTGGAAGCTGCAACTAGCCCTGGTGGAGCGGGAACAATGGGGAGATGAAGCTGGGCTTGAACCACTGCGCCTGGAGCAGCCACGTGGAACGAGCCACTTTGGGTCTCCACAGTTTCTCCTTTCGGGGCAGTGGCAGCGATGTATGTGTGTGGGAGTGTAGCAGGAAAAGGTGCAGCTTGAGTTGATGATGTGATGTGGGAGGTTACAGGCTCTAGTGTGGGGACCCCACCTCCGCTAACTGGGATGATGACTGGTTGGGTGCCTGGAATGAGCAAGTGTTGCTGTAGGCCGGTGTGGTAGCTGCTCCCACTGCCCCCTGTAATGTAACCAATAAGAGGTTGCTGTGGGTAGATGCTTGTCGAAGGGAGTCCCATTGACAGTGGCTCTGAAGCATTGTGGGTGGTCTGGATAACAGTCTGGGGCGGCAGTGTGCCGACAGCAGCTTTCAGACTGTCTGCACTTAGTGGAGGTGGAAATGTGAAAGAGCAGGTGGTGTTGGATGATGAGGGTGGGCGACTGACAGGCTTACCCATGCTGCCTTTCTCCAGGTGTGTGGGCGTGGAAGCTGTCAGTTTCTCAGGGCTGGCTCTGGGTGGTACCAACTGGTGGTCCCCATGGCTATTGGGTATTAACATGACAGAGGTTCTTAACCCTAGGTGATCATGAGTAGAGTAGTCTGACGGCAAAACCAAATGACGAGCCTCAAAGGAAGACAAGGAGGACCTGTCCTCCCTTGATTTACCTCCCGACTTTAAGAGGCCAGGTTCTGGTGGGGGTCCAAATCTCCTACCCCTCTCCAGCTCCCCGTTATGGAGCTCTCTGTGTCTGGTTCCTTCCTCCTTTCTGCTGTAGCCATCTGTATATTTCCCCAATGATTGGTGGTGATGCATGGACTGGGACAGTAGGTGAGTGCCTCCTTGGTGGTGAGGTGATGACACAGTCCTTGGCGACGTTGACATTTGAATATGATGGGGAAAAGGGTCCGTAGAAGGAGGAGGCATGGAGGTGCGTCCCGAGGACGCTCGATGCTGTTCCTGTTTGGTGACCAGCGTCTGAGCAGGTGACGTCTCTGTGTACGATGGTCTCTGTGTGGCTGAAGAGGAGGAGAGGGGGGGAGGCGGAGGAGGTGGGAGTATCTGAGGAGAAATGTAGCTTGTATATGGAGTAGTGTACGATGAAGCGATGAACTGCATATTGGGAGGCAGTTGTGTATAATGGACTGTTCCTCCAATCGTAGATTGAGATAGGGGGGATGTGTACACTGTGGGGAGAGATGATACTAGCCTCAAAGAGGAAGAGGAGGTGGAAGAGTCTGATAAGGTGGAGGGGGATTTATACTGGGGCCCATCAGTTTTGTTGGAGCTATGATGTGCACTAATATTGCTTTCATTTCCACTAGCTGCACTAACAAAGCAGGCCGTGTTCTCCGGCCTGTCATGAACAGGTTGTATAGCCGGAGAGCGACTTTCAGGCGGTAATGTACTTGACGTGCCCCTCTTTTTGGGGGGCAGACATTCATTGCTGCGTTCCTGGTTGGACTTCATGCTGATTTCACTTCACGTCGTTGAACTCGCAACTGTACTTGCTGTATTCTTTCTTTAAAATTGATCCAATACGATTCCCTTTCTTGTTTTGAACTTTCACTCCGACTGTCCTCGTCACTTTTCTTCAATCCTTTCTTTTTGCTTTTAATGCTTAATTCCTTTTCCAGGTCAATTGCAAATAAACCTTTAAAAACCTTCCTCCATTTTACTCCAAACAGCTGACAAACATTGTGTTTCAGTGAAATTAGGATCAGAAATGGAGATAATAGGAGGTTGGTTAATGGGAGGAGTGGGGCGGCCCGATCTGTCCAGGAATCTTCAGTGGCCGAGGGCTGAGCCCAGTCTGGTATGAGAGAGCGTCACAACGTTACACCTTCTGCTGCTGCTGCAGAGGATGATGGGGGGCCGAGTACGTTGTACTTCATGTGGAATCATCTCCCTCCAAAAGAAAGTCTTCCCACACAGAGCGAAAGCCTGTAGAAGAGAAAAACTTAACTGTTGAAACAGTAAATGGAAGAGGCAAGAAACATAAACATAGGTTATAGAAATATGAGGTCATCCCTGTTGCAAAAAGCTAAAAGAAGAGGCCCTACACAAAACATTTTTATTGGTGGGCAACTATGAAGCAGAGACTCAGTACATTGCAAGGCAATGTGGGCATTGGCCAATTACAAAACTAATCTTGTCGATGTTCCTTACATCTACAGATATTTAGATGCACCACGTGTTTGAGAATAACTAAAATTTTACCTTTTGTATGTAAGTTCACATAAAAAAGGTTGAAAACACATACTGTTTTCAATGATAGAAAACGGTATTTCTATTTGTGAAATGTCAGAATATTCTCAGAATGACTTTTGCTTAAAGATTTTATAACCTTTTCGAAATTCAGAAGTTTACAAACGCTAAGATCAGTATGCCTTTAAATAATTTGAAAAAGCCCTAGTGACATGTCGTGACACTCTGACCTTCTGACGGGTTTTCACAACATTTGGGTTTATTTGAGTCATGCCTGTGCACGAAATCTAAGGTGACAACTCGAGAAGAAATCAGTCAACATATCAGCAAGAGAGTTGTGAGCCACTTCAATTCTCTTTCCAAACCAATTTTCATAGACTAAAGGTGCCAAATAATTATATGCAAGTATAAACAGTGTGGGAATGCATCATATTTTTTTAGGAAGGGCAAGGAGTCTGTGAGATGAACGTGCTTTGGTGAGGCACACTTATATCAACCCCAGAACAAAAGCAAGAGACCTTGTGAAGATGCTGGCTGAAGAGAACAGAAGCTCACCATTCCGACACTTGGATCAAAATGGGCTAAAAGCCTTTTTATGGAAATTTCATTAATCAAAGAATGAGAATCTGTTTCAATAATAAGAGAAAGATTAATCTTTGTCTTTAAGTTTCTTTATTCGAGGGCAAAAGTGTTCGAAGACCCGTCTCACTGAACGCAGTCAGGAGAAGACACACATCACATGGTTATATAGTCACCAAGGCAAAGACCCACGGAAAGTCTGATCTTATCTCTACTGCCAGATGGACAGAAGACAATCCTTACCCCTACCTCATGAACTACCCCTCACTTTTGGGAGGGAAATGTTTTATGGCAGGGAAGAGAGTCAATAAGGATTTCAGGAGAAACTTCTAATTCTTCTTTGTCAGTTATTCATGGCTTCAGGTCAAACAGGGGTGCAAACCACATTCCACACATGTCAGTCCTTTAAGACAATTTCCAGGTTAAGCATTTTACCCAAGACGTCTTCATGTCTCTTATACTATCACAGCTGTGGAAACATCTAACATTATGTGGAAACTTCTTCAATGGAAAAGCACATCTTGCAGAAATACAAAAACACAGGAGATATAGTCAGTAAATAAATCGTAAAACAAAAAGTATCATCAGTTCCATCAAAGATGAAATAAGGCTAAAAATGACATTTTCTATTACAGCCCAAAGAGGAAAAGGTCATTTCCTCTAAAGTCAACATAAAAAGCTAGTTTGCAAATGCTTGCCAGCACAAACACTTTGTTGCTGGAGACAAGTTCTGTGGTCTACTGAAACTAAGACTGAGGTTTTTGGTCATAATAACTATTGTTACATTTGGCAGGGAAAGAAGGAAACTTGCAAGCCTAAGAACACCATTACAATTATGAAGTACAGGTGTGGCAGCATGATGTTCTACGTGTGTTTTGCTGCAGGAGGGACTGGTGCATTGCATTGAATCTCTTTCAATATTTAGCTTTTAGGAAATAGAGTTAACTGTGGTAGCACTATTTGATCTAAAACAGGAACACATTAGTTGAAACTTTAGTTCACAAAAAGAAGAGAATATAATATCAGATATAACATTTATATGTGATAAAAGTATATCATCCAAAAAATCCTGTTAGCAAAAGTCTTTGGTAGATAAAGTGTAAAACATTAAAACAATAATCCCAGAATACTCTGCTGTGTGCAGAAATGTGTTCGCCATGTAATAGTAAATATATTTGTGTGATGTGTGCCATCTGTTAACTATGACTCCCTACTGCTAAAGAACAGCTTGGTGTGAACTTATAAATAATGTATCAGTACTTCAATAATGCACTCTTATAAATACACTCTCGCTCATACATAACCAGGCACATCACGGCGGTGCATGCAAGTGGTGACCCCTGGTCATATTAATTATGTTCACTCTCTTTTCTTCAGTCATAGACCAACTAAACTTACAGGCATTTTAGTGTCATAAGAATAATAGGTGCCATGCATATTTTCTTGCAAAAAAAATCACATGGTAAATTGTCTATTGCAGCACACGCCATGAATGTATATCAAACACACAGCTTAGGAGCGCAAGCATTTCTCTGTTTTATCAGTTCAACTGGTTTCTGGTGTGACTGCACCTTGCACTACTAAGAAAGTGAATAAACAGTCTTAAGTAATATTGTGTAAAACAAAGCATTTATGGTGGGGTACAAACAAATTGTTGCTAAACTAATGATACTGTATTATATCTCGTGAAAGCAAAGACTGAACACCATTTTAAATAAATGCAGTAATGAGTTAAAATAATAACGATCTAACACTCATTTATTAACAACTATTAACAGTATGATAATTAGAGTGAAATACAGTTCAGATTATAATCTTTCTAAGATAAAAAGTTTTTTTTTGGTCTGCCTTATCAAGAAAACATGGTGAGCCTGTACATCTATTCAAAGTCTCTTAACATAGAAATGAAACACTTGATGTCTGATTTCCATATCTAGAGGGTAATGGAAATATCCAGACCCTTCCATGGATACTTATTTCATTATTTAATTCTATTTCTAACCCTTAATAGAATGACATAAAAGAAGGTTAAAGGAGTCAATTCTTATCATAGGGCAAATTTTAGAAATAATTTTGTCTGGATAACGTTTTGTTTATCTTCGCACATCACATTCACTATTTTTCTGCTATCCAGGCAGTTGCAGGCTCTTTGTCTGCCAGGTTTTCATCACCCTTTCCACTTGTTCTCGGAGGTAATGGTATTTCTCCTTCACCAAGAAAACACAATTGGTATAAATTCTTAAGATTAAATGCCTAAAAACTGTTGCTAAATAATTTATTTAAGCATGATTACATTTTTTGTTAGATTATACCACATGCATTGAGCTAGTGTATCTACCTTAAGTGTGCACGCATAGGTTTCCTCTACAGGACAACAAACTTCTGGCCTCGAAAGCAGATTTTCTGTATTTTAAGAACTGTTACAGTTAAATTTTACAACCCAGAGTTGAACAGTGGAGTAAACACACATGCACATTCATTCGTACAAGTGTAAGAGTAGCCAACACGCATATACACACACACACAGAAAGATAGACTTTGTTTTATATAGATACACTCACACTATCAGAATTTCTGTTCAGTCAGGTAGCCATGACTCAAAGGTGTGTTGAATGGTGCCAGCTGATAGGTGATGTTTAAATGCTGAGGTGTACTTTCCTTTGACTTGCCTTTGTCAGTCCACCTCCACCCCACTCTCCTGCCTCAGCCTGCCCACATCTTCAGCAATATAATTTTGCTCTCAATTATCATTTTTTCATCTAATAGTTTGATGTTCTCATTTCTCTCTTCTTATTGTATTTGCTTCTTTCCTCCCAGCATCTGTTAGGTATTATTACTCGGTTTCACTCTGGGTTGATCTGCTTTCGCGAGTAAAAATATAATAAGAAAAAAAAAACTGTCCCCGACAAGCTGATGCTTTCTAATTAAAAGTCAAATAAGTTTGCATGCATCAGATGAGAGATTTTTCTGACGTCATAGAAGCAGCAAGTGCAGATTTATTTACACTGCAGTTTGTGAGACATGTAGCGTGTTTTTCTTTGCCAAGCAAAAAAGACTGGTCAACACATACATGCAAACCTCTTGGTAAAATAAAATAAATAATATATAACGTGGATGATTTAAACAACTGCATAACAAAACAATATAAAATCATAAAAAATTTTGAAATCATAAGCATTCAAAGCTTGAAAGAAAATATTTGCTCTTGTCTTATCAAACAAAAGTCAGTGAAATATCATTTCCCTTAATCCATTCTTCAGTAAAACTGTGTTTTAAGGTGAGAAAAAGGTCCAGACCAACTCGACGCTGTATGAAAAAGTAACCCTTCAAGTTAAATCTTAAATTACCTATGATGATAACCACAAAAGCTATTTTACTAGCAACAACCAGGACTGATAATTGGCTGAGCTACTGCCTCTTAAATAACAAAATATAAGCTAAAAAGTTCTCAAAAGAAACACATGATGCAACACCATGCATCAAGAACTGATGAGAAAGTAAATGAGATACATCTGTCTCGAAAAGGATATGAATTAATTTATTTGCTTCAGGACTCCAGTCAACAATGGTCCAGCCATTATTCACCAATGATAAAGTGTGGAACAGTGATCAAGGGTGGGCAGCCTACCAAAATGACTTCAAAAGAATGTAGACAACTAATGCAAAAGGTCACAAAAAAACCCAGAACATTGGCTAAAGCTGTCATTATTTCCTCCAACAATAACAAAGAGGTTAAGCAAAGATGTCAGCTGTGTTAGACCTCACATGAAAAAAAAAAAAAATAAATAACACTATTGACCAAAAAGAAACTAGCATAGCATTTCAGAGAAAAAAAAATATCATATTGGAAGTCAAGCATGGTAGAAGTTTTAGGGTCTGGAGTTTCTAGACCAGAACAACTAGCAGCTGATGGATCATGAATTTTGCCCTCCACTAAAAATTCCTGAAAAAATCATTTCCAGTAATCATTTGTAACCTTAAGCTCAAACCTCCAGTTGAATTTATACAGCTGGACAATTATCTAAAGCACAGAAGCAAATACTTCTCTGATATATTTGTCTGATATTAAAATCAGTTTGATGAGCTGATAGATTTGTGATACATTTGAAAGTTGCAGGGAAGCAAAAATGAAAGAAATCTGTAAGGGGAAACAATATTTTAAATTACTGTAGCCGTACAGCATCGGAAATTTACATCAAGACTCTTCATATAACCCTGAGTATGCAGCTCTACATTCTACAAATGTCTACATGCAGTTGAAAATAACAAAACCTTTGCATGGTTAAAAATAAGCAACCGAAACATATTAGTGACGCTAGTGATTGGAAGTGTTGATATATGTAGAGAAAAACAAAAGGAAATACCACACCTACGATTGTTGAGCAGAGACAGCAGTGAGTAAAATAAGGAACCATCTCATGATGGTAAAAAAAAAAGAGAGAGAGCGAGCTGAGCAGTGGAAAGCTGAAGGTGCATGGAAAGCAGAGAAAGCTTCAGCTCAGCTGACCTACATTGCAAAACGAGAGAGTACTTCTGCAGTGAAACTGACACTTAAACACAGATTCGCTGAAAAGCCAAGTCACCTGCAAGTCGCTGATCTTGCAGTGTGTGTGAGGCTGTGCATTAATGTGCAGATATCATATGACGCGTAACCCAAGCTGAATGCCCTCCATGTGCTTCGGACTCTCGTACTCGCACTCACAAACACAGGGATCAACTTTACAAAATCTCGTGAGAGTGTGCGCTCTGGGAAGCTTGTGGCAAATTAAAAGCCTGCATGCAATTGTGTTTACTGTGGTAAGTGACATAAACACATATTAGTCTGGGGTAAAAAAAAAAAAAAAATGTAAGGGGATTTCCAGTGTCTTGCCAAAGTATTCATACCCCTTAGACTCTCTTTTGTTTTGTCACATTACCACAAATTTCTGTGATTTTCAAACCAATTGCCTTCAGAAGTCAATAAGTAAATATAATACGGTGTAAAGTGTAAAGTAATCTAAGTATAAATCCAGCTGTTCTGTGGAGACATAAAAGGTTTAGTTACTGAACCAACAGATCATGAAGACCAAGGAACATATCAGATAGGTCAAGGAGAAATCGTAGCTGAGTTACGTTACAAAACAATATTCTCAAAAACATTGATCAGCACTGATCAATCCATCATCCATTATTATAAAGAGTGTGGATCAGTGGTAAACCAACTAACACATGGCTGTTCTTCTAAACTGAAACAGGGGAAAGGAGAGCATTTTTCATAAAATCAGCAAAGAGGTCCATGATAACTCAATAACCACAAGTAATGTGGAAACAAGACAAACAGCTGGAAAAAGGAGATTGGCTAAATGAAATGCAGGTTGAACTTTACCCAGAACACAATATCCTCACAGTGAAACATGGTAAATGGGAGCATCAAGCTGGTCAAAGCCGATGAAACAGATTGAGCTACCTGGAAGCGCACCTGTCAGAGACTGTAAGGGACTTGAGACTGGTTCACCTTGACCCCCAACAATGAACTCACAAAGGAATTGTCAAAAAAATATCCATTTGCTAGAATGGTCCAGTTAAAGCCCAGCCACAAATCCAATTGGAAATGTGTGGCGAGACTTGATTGATATTCATAGCTACTCTTTCCAATCTGACTGAGCTATTTTATAAAGAACAAGCTGGAAGAAACAGAGCAAAACTTGTCAATGATACGATTACCTTTGTATAGCACAATATGTTGACATTGACAGGATAACTCGTTTTTACACTTGCTTTTATCCAACATGTAGCAATTTCATGTAAAACTTATCCATAAATGGAAGCATAAGGCACCGTAGATTACAGCCTACATATATGTGAATCTGACGCTGCATGTGCATGACTGCCCAGTCATAATCATAATCACTATCAAACGGATAAGTTCAACGTGATGTGTTATCTCACAGCTAAATATAGTTCAGCCACAGAGTACAGTGTTGCTGCAAGCTAACACTTCGCTCTCTCTCAACTTCTGCTTTTTTCATCTACACCTCCTTTTTGTCTGTAGATTTTCATTAGTGGAGGTGTGGAGTTGCATCACTGAGAGCCTGCAAATTACAAACAGACTGTGAACTTTGACATGGCTGACACTTTACTCACTGTCATTCTGCTGCTGACCACACTCACCTACACACATAGAGGACATACGTAAAAATATCGAGAGTAATGGGAGTTCAGCTGTAGACTTGACAGATGAAGCTGGCAAAGGAGATGAAGGAGCAGCTGACGGAAAGAGCAGTCAGAGAGAGAAAGCGAGTTCTAAAACGAGAGATGAGGATAAATGGGTGACTGTGAGAAAAAGGGAGAGTAAGTTTCAGAAAACAAACTCTTGGGCAGTGTTGCATGACTTGCACTTTCTCACCCCTCAGCAGCCCCGAGGTTGGCTGGGTGAACAGAGAGGGTGAAGGGGTAGTAGAGCAGTAGCAGGGAGGAAAAGAAAATGCTTTTGGACAGCAGACAAAGGAGCAAAGACAAAAAACAAGCCCTATCAGAAGAAAAAACTAGGGCAGATGCAGTATGCATTTACACATGACACACAGTGATAAAAGAGCTCCAGCATTCAGGTCTCACGCACCCACATTATGACTCTCTGCTGTCCCATGCATGCTCTTCATTCACAGCCAGCGCAAAACTGAGAGAAGTCTACTTACCAGGGGAGCAGGAATAGCCCACTTCTGCAGCATGCTTTCTCTCCCCCTCTCATTCTTTTGCTCCCTTGACTCCAGTCCTCTCCTGCTTTGCTGTGTCCTTTGCAAAGCAAAGCAACCAAAAATCTTTCCCTGCCTCCCTCCACCCCTCCCTCTTCAAGCGGAAAATCCTAAGTAGACCCAGGGCACTTGTGCCACAAACTGCACTTGGTTTTTCTCACCCCTCGAAACGCACCGCAGACACTCATGCTCAGCCGGCAGCCCTCTCCTAAATCTCAACAGCGAGGCAGGAAGCTCCCCTCACATCCACTGACATGCAGGTGATCACACACACACACACACACACACACACACACACACACACACACACACACACACACACACGCACACGCATGCACGCACGCACAAGCTCGCACACATACCAATTGGTAGCACACAGTTGCGCACACCCACAGGGAGGGAGTCCCGCATGCAGAGCTCCAACGTGTATTATGCAAGAGGTTGAATGCGAGCCAGTGCTCTCACACTGTCTGCCCTGCACACACACACACACACACACACACACACACACACACACACACACACACACACACACACACACACACACACACACACACACACACTCTTATATGGGCCCCTCCTACCATTTGCTCGTCCAACTTCATCAGGTATTCATTCAAAAAACACACACGAGCCAGCTGGCTGAACGCCCAGAGACCGCTTACAAGCAGAGAAAGAGAACACGAGAGGGAGTGGGAGGGTGTTACAGTGAGAAGGGCAGAGCGAGGGACTGTGGGGGAGATAAAGGGGTGAGGGAGGGAGGAGAGGAGATTACAGAGACAGAAACAGAGAGGACATGAAAGTCTGCATGGAGTGCAAAAAAAAACAAAAAACAAATATGTCATTATCTAAGGCTGCAACTGTGAAGTGTTTTTATTTAATAATATTATTGTTACCCCCTTGACAAACTTGGAGACATTTTGATTCTTTGGAAAACAATACAACGCATCTTCGCAATATCCGTGCCTAATTCAAAGAAAGCACCAGCAGACGACATTTACAAACTCAAATAAATGCACTCATGATTTATCACTAATGGGAGAAAATTATATGAAACTCAGGAATGAGCAAAATTGCTTTTCTCCTGTTGCTGCTGCTAAAGTCAGCTCTACAGCCACTTTCAATGTGACTGTAATACCAGCTTTTGGCCACTAGATGGCATGCCTCGTTGCAAGTATGCAGCAATCTATTTCTGCTTTTTAGCTGACCTAGTTAAAAGACAATTGAGGAATAAATATAGATGAAATGTGTTCCTCAGAGCTAAGAGATGTTGGATCCATACAGAAGGAATGATCCAGCATGCACTCACACACATATAAACAACCAAATGCACCAAGATGAAATGATTCCCTTAAGGACTAGTGGGGTCCAAACAAGCACTAATATGACATCCTGTTTGTGTTGGTTGGTCTTCCTGTTGGAATGATATCAGTCTGTGTTCAACTCTACGTTTTCATGATGGGTTTAACTGAACAAAGACTGGAATTTTGTTTTACGCTCATTTAAAAAAAATATTCTTAAGAGCTATTACAGTTTTACAATGATCAACTACTAAAGCAAAAACATGAGCAATGCAATATTTACTTCTTTAACACTGTAACTAAAAAAGCAGTGCTGTTTAAAATGTAGCTTCATGATCGAGGTAAATTCCTACAAACAGAACTGTGACACATTTGCATGTTAAATTTTCTTACAAGACCCTCCTTTTCAGAAGAGTCTTTTTTCCTATTCCCCATTCATTTTTATGTGATTTTAAGCATAAATACAACATTTTATTATTAATATTTTATAACACTGTCAGACTTTAAATACTGAGCCTGTAAAAAGCAAAAGGCTGGATAGAAGGACAGACAGACGGAACAAAACCAGACAAATCAAATTCTTTGATCCATAGATGCAGCCAGAAAAAATATCCAAGTGTTAAAGAAACTGTTATTAAATGTGCATAATTTGCTTTATTAAATCCTACTTTTGTTACAGTTTTCTAATATTTTGGCATTATACAAAGTAACAAGCTAAATGTGTGTGACATAGCACACCAGAAAAAACTTAAATTGTCAAAATTAAAGTTATAGAATAATTATAATTTTAAGAACAAGGAAAAGAGTAAAACCTGAACCACCAGCCACTGAGCTGCTTCATTCTGTAAATGAATAGAGTACAGACACATGTCTGCTGCCTTTCCAGGCATTTATTTATATATTTATCAGAAATCATTTGCAAGGTTTGGTTTTTAGTCTCCCAGTACATGGAAACACTTTGAAGGGTTCGATAATGTTATTTGTATGTTTACAACCAGCTTTTAAACAAGAGTGACATTAAATCAGTCATTAATAATTATCTTTACAAATGTGAGCTGAACTCACATGGAGATCATTGAAATTTACTTACAGCTGTCATTCTAGGTAAAGCTGTATTTGTTGCTTGTTTGTTTGTTTGTTTTTCACCCCAAAACTTCTGACATGAGACGACGTAAGATCTAATGCAGAACTGGAATATGAACAAAAGACAAACATTTTAGTACAGCTTTAATTTAGTCAAACATGAAAACGACCATGGTAAAAAATATTCTCAAAGCAGCAAAAATTCCTCTTTGGACACAGTTTCCATAGAGTTATATTGCACTGACTCCAGTTCACTACAGTAAAATGACTCGATCTCCTGAATATTCTTAGACACTGTTTGCTATTTTGGCTCCTATATTTTTATGCACAAATACCCAATGTGCACAAATGAATCTATGTGGAAATAATTAGAGCAACTGTTAAGTTTGCTTGAAAAATCAACACGGCACACAGCATTTCTGTCTCAGTCTTGTTCCTTACTGCAGAGCAGAATACAGTCTCAGTCACAGCCAGTCACTAAGGAAACTGATGAAAAGCTTCTATATATACACACCCGTATACATATCACAGACTCCTCTGCTGTCTCTGCTCTCTCTCTCTTTCTCACACACATACACACAATCTTGACTCTCTCTGTCTCCCACGCAAACTTCACACACGCTGTGATTATGACAACAGCAACCCTCGCCTTCCTACACACTCTTAACCAATCTACCCCCCCCAACCTCCCCTCCTCTCCGTTGCTGTCGGTGAAAGTCTCAGCTCTCTTGTTTTCCACGTCTTTCCATCTGTCTCTCTGTGCATGTGTGACTGTGTGTGTGTAATCAGAAGCTTGTAAAACAGCAGGTGTAGAGCCATCTATTGGTCACAGACCAAACACACGGGTACACAGAAGCTTTTTGTAAAGCGGCTGTCTTTTGTAGTTTATGCACGTACATTAAAACTAAACATGAACTAAAAACTTTGAGTCTTCTGAGCCATATTAACATGCACAACAAGCACTCTGCCTCAGTCACCCCTTGATCTCCATCTCCCTCAGAAACCATCCGTGTTAACTCGTGTGCTATATTTCAGCCGGAGCCACGGCCCATTCACAAAACCACTAATCCACACACTGTTAGATCTCTCAGAGTCACACACACAAAGAAGCGTGCATGTATGTCTGTAGGATTAGGGAGGGCCTGCAATGGATGGACAAATCACTGCTAACTCCTCTTCTAATCCTTCTAAGTACACACAAGCACAAATGCACACGAGTAGCAGGGCAAACATGGATTCTTCTGTGAACATGCACACGCGCGAACTTGAACTCTCATTCATGTTTTTTCTTCTTCAGCAGGCATGTATTTGCACACACACACACACCCATCACACAAAAACAAACAGATGAAAAAAAACAAAAAAACATCAGATCCAGGCAGCAGGACATACGGGTATAAAACACCCAGACAAAAAATTTCAGAGACAATACATAATCCTGCTTAAGGAATGTGGGTTGGTGTACTGAAGTGAACAAGAGAAAAGTGTGTGAAGGGAAGAGACTGAAGGGACAAAAGACGGTACAGATTAGAGAAAGAGAGAAAAAATTACCGAGAAATGTAATTAGCTCATTCTACCCAGAGAATTACAGCTTTTTCAATTCACAAAACATTCTGCTGTAATTATTAAAATGTCAGCCGTTTCAAAAGAAAATGCAGATCATTTTTTGAAACTGAGCTCAAATTAAAAAAAATAGTAACATTTCAAAGTGATACGATTTATTTGTGCAAGTTAAAAAGCAGTGAATCACTTCTGAGCCTGAAGCAGCTTTTAGACAGACCGGATGGATGAATTTCTAGTTTTCTTTTAGGGTTGATCTGCTGATTCTCATTCAACTGACTGATTTATCTTTTGTAAGGACTATAAGACATAAAAGACAAAAATGTGCAGAGGGCTATTTGATAGAGGCTGTCATTTGGAAACCAAATGAAAATTAGGAAATTACAAGATTATCTCAGTTTTTGCCACAAAATAAAGAAAAACTAATGTCCCCAATCTTCATCAGAAATTTTTTTAAACTTCAAAAAGTGAATCATGCTGTTTATTGATGAGTTTGTCAAGTAAAAAGGGTGTGTGTTTTTTAATTTTACTGGACTTAATGCACAGGTAAAATGAATTTGGGAGATAAAAGTGCATAAAACGTATGTATAAAGCTGTGCATAAACCAGCCCTGACATGTCCTGTAATCTTTCAAACTGTTGTTAAAACTTATTTAAGTTTTCTTAAGGTTTTTCAAAGTTCTTATTTGTACTCTGGCTTCTATTTCACTTATTTTAAGTAAATTTCTACCATGACAACAAATTGTATTTGAGAAGTCTGACACCTAAAAAAAACCCTGTCTGCAATAAATAACAGTTAAGTTCCAAACAAAGATCTTGAAGGACATTTTGGAAGTCAAGATAATCCATTAAAATCACTTTAACAGACATTAATAAAGTTACACCCATCAGAAGACTTTCACACATAAAGTCTGGTCGATGGTTCCTAAAGTTGGGTTGGGGCCCCAGTCAGGGTTGCAAATCAACAACTGTTTTACCTTGATCCCCTTTACAAGAATCAAGGTAAAAACAATATGGGTGATTCTAAAGAATCTAAGCCACAAGTCTTCTTTGGTTCAAGTTCTGAGGTCAACAGCTGAAGAGTGATCTTGAGCTCAGCCAGGCCAACATGTTTTGGACGTGTATAATATAAATCTGTTGCATGAAGTTTACAACTTGGAGGCATGATATACTACAAACAAACGCCACTGCTTTAAAATTCACAAAGATCTTCTACAAATGTTGCACCATTGACCCGATATCAACATCCCCTGTTCCCATGACATGCCACGCAGACTCCCAGTCTACACTGATAAAAATACAAACAACCTCGCATGCAAAATGTTTGTAGGGGCTAGAACGCCAGGATTGTTGGACCCATTTTCTGTTTAATTCAGTTAATAATTACTTAACCACTTAGACCTCATTATAGACTGTGTCAAGATCATTACACTTATATGATAGCAGATTGAGTCTTTTCCCTCTCTAAGCATTCTGGTGGTCAGTAGAGCTTGCTGGATGTATTCTATCTTCCAGAGGTAACCCGGCTCAGATGATGAGTCAGATCATTTCAGAACCGAATCGGTTTGCAGACAGGTTGACAGGTGTGAGATGGGTGACTCTGGAGGTTTGCAAGGAGCACAGTACTAAACATAACAGCTCAGGTGGCAAATTTTAACACAGACACACTGCCGCACACGAAAGCTGCTGGTATAGCTTGTCATCATGTACACTGTTTATTTTTTTGCCTTTTCTGACAGAAGGAAGGAACAAGAGCACACATTGCTTTTGCAGCCATCCGTGTCTAATGCAAGCATACAGCATTTGCTTAAGATGAACTCCACAGCAAGTAACAGAGATGGGCATACAAACTGGCAGTAAGTGGCATGAACAGGCATGGCAGCATGTATTGTTTGGATGAAGGAGAGCTGAGTGACTTCTCAGCACGTGTCCTTGAGTGTGAATAACGTTCTCTACTTTTTCAAAGTCACATTGACAAAAGCAGAAGACAGGCAGAACATGTTTGTTCAAGCACTCAGCTCTCAAAAAGCACAGCCAGCAGTCGTCAACATCGGCAAGGTACATATTACTTTAAGGCCAACTCTAGAGAGCATGCAACCATCATCCAAGCAAATTTCAAACCCCACACAACAGCCACACACGATACAGAACAAAATGCTGCATGATGAACACAACTCAAACTCATGGACGTGGTACATGTGTGTTGTTGCTTTTAATTTTAAGCTGACCAGCTCTCTCAGTTCAGGTAGAAAGAAGAAGGGATTTCTCCAAAACATAGCTTTTGCAAAGAAAAACAGAAATAATTTATTCCAAATTGGAACTATATCAATCTGCGTTGGGCATTCCAAAATTAGATTTTTGCACAAAGTAGTTGATCTCTAATGGCGCAATGAAGCATTCAGGCTTGCAGGCGCACTGCAAATGTCAGATTTGATAGATTACATCCCCCGTTCCTACCTTCAGAGTTTATATGTTAAACTAGTCAATATGTCCACATTTTTCCCCTTAATTTTCAAATTAGAGATACGTCTGTCTGGCTCAGAAAACAGGATCTAATAAAAATAATCAGGAGCATATCCTTCTCCAGGAGTTTTTCATAATAAATGCAACCAATAAAACACAAATGACAGATCATCACTGTGAATGATACGCATGCAACTAAACATATAATGGAACACAACAAAATAATGAAATATCCAGTGAGGATGTAAAACAATCAAAAATCTACCACCTCAGAAAGAAGAAGAGCATTTTCATGGAAAAGTGTTTTTTTTTTTATCGTCCCTCAAATTAGGACTAAATTCTACAACCAGAAGCTTGCACGTTGGAGAAAATGTGAAATGGTTCGTTTTAAACATATCATGTATTATGGAAATGTCAGAAAGGGTCACAGACACAGATGACTGCTGATTGTCAAACAACTTTAACTGAAATACAACATTAAGATATTAACAATTTGTCCAAGAGCTAAAAACAAACTAGACTCAGCAGCACCTGTTCTGCAAACATGGAGCCAAAATTTCAACAAATGTCTATGATGATACTCCAAACTCAATCCAATTCACATAGATTAAATGCATTTCTACTAAATACTAAGGAAATGTATATGAACACTGTTTTAGACATTGAGGTGAAAGAGGAGGGAAAAAAAGAGGTGAGAAGTGTACAGAAAAGAGGACAGAGGGGTAGAATCAGGATAAAGTCACAAGTAAATTAAGCCAATGATGATGTCATTGTGTAGTAGCAAGAAAGAGACAGACAGCCTAAAGAAAGACAGACAGGAGAGGTCTATTAGCTAATACAACTCATGCAGACAGCCTCCTGCTGCTTAGGATATTGATTCGAGGATATTGTGCTGAATGCTGTGTGAGTGAGTGATGGTTAAACCCTGGCTTTGGGCCTCAAGGCATAATATAGTACTACTCCCTCTTTGCACAAGGCACTTGGTCTTTCTCCCGTTAGTGTGTGTGTGTGGGTGTGCGCGTGCGTGTGTTTGTGTGTGTATTTATTCACATGTATGGAATTTATTGAGAGAGACAAGGAGACATAAAGAACGTTGAAGTGTTTGTTGTTTGAACAGTTATACAATATAAAAACGGCATGGTAAAATGATCATTTTGATGAGAAAATGTACAGATTGCGGTTCAGCACAAACAAGCAAACATGATGACCTCTTAAGTGAAAAAAAAAAAAAAAGTAGGGTTGTGTTGTGTGTGTTTCAAGAGGACAGCATAATGGAATGCTTCAGTTCAAGATTTGCCAGCAGCACTTTTCCCATACGCCTTGGAGCCAAGACTTCCCCCGGCTGGCCAAGGATACTACTAACTCTCTTTCTCTCTCTCTCAAAGGCACTCGCACTTCTTACTGTTTGAGCGGCAGGAGAAAAAAAGCAGCTTGAAGTGTGAAGAACAGTCTTGCTCACTTGAAGGAGCACAGTCAAAGTGAAAAATAATAAAATTAGAACAAAAAAAAAAGGTAATATATTTTTGTGGCAGCAGAGCTTCTTCTTACGCCATTGGAAAGCGTGTGAAAGGACTGTAAGAAAAATGCACTTGTGGGTTGCGTAACGTGACTGAGTATGTAAGTTGCACCATGAAAATTCTGCAAAATGTTCTCTGTCAATGGCAAACAGCTTTTGGTGGTGGTAGTGTGATGGTGTGGGATCCAATCTTCCAGTCATCAACGGAGGTCATGTCAAAGCAGATCGATGTCAACATGAGATTCTGTGACCAGCAGCAATCCCTTTTGGCCACTCTTAGGAACCAGGATGTCATTTGTCCCACCTACCCAGAGGGGTTTATCAAAGAATTTCTCCAGAATGTGGATGTAAGGTCTGTTATTAATTTTGATCTCAGCCTCATTGGTCACTTGCAGGATCAGCTTGGATGTGCTATTCTTGTCAGAGCGACCAATACAATCACATTGGCTAACTTTACACAATGGATGGGATGCTATCCCACATCAGTGTTTGGCCAAATTGATGGATAGAATGAGGTGGTTGTGATGGCATAAAAGTTTTCGGTAACACTTTATTTGAAGGGGGTTGAATAAGACTGACATGACACTGTCATAAACACCTGTCATGAACATGAATAAGCCTTCATGAATATTTATGACTGTTGTCATAAAGCGTCATTCGGTAAATTATGACACTTTTAATACAAAGTTGACATTATTCAAAATGTCTTTGTTATGACAACTTGACATTAACCAAGAAATCATTATTGATATAAATTTGTTATAAAAGTATTACTGATTGCACTTTAAAAATTAGGTAACTTTATGTTATTAAAGGTAAAGTTTAAACAGTAATGATTTCTTGGTTAATGTCAAGTTGTCATAACAAAGACATTTTGAATAATGTCAACTTTGTATTAAAAGTGTCATAATTTACCGAATGACGCTTTATGACAACAGTCATAAATATTCATGAAGGCTTATTCATGTTCATGACAGGTGTTATGTCATGTTTATGACAGTGTCATGTCAGTCTTATTCACCCCCCTTCAAATAAAGGGTTACCAAGTTTTCTGCGCAATGCTCAGCCCTTGTTTGTTAAATGTGTACATTCGTGAATTGCTAACATGTTTTGTTTTTTTCTAAGACAGCATCGAACAAGAGTTAATAGCATAGCAATGAGAGAAGGAATTTTGCAAGTTTTTTATGGGTGTAGCCCACATAATAAACTGTGCTGCTCAACCCGCCGATGCATTGTCCTCATAAACGTTGCAACATTTTGAGAAAATAATAGGCTGACATACAAGAAACTAGATACAGAAGAAGCACAATGGAACAGAAACCAAACCATTCTTTTAACTAACTTTTCAGGAATGAGTTGGCCGGAAAACAATTTCTTTTCAACATTAAAAGCGCCGGATCAAATGAGCAACCATTAGAACGAATGATTGTTCCATAACTTTGAGACTCTCTTTTATGAAAGTCTAACCTGGACAAAATAATAACCACGAATCCTAACGTTATGGCTCCCAGTTGTCTCTTTGGATTGCCAAAATTTATTGTTAACTTGATTTTGGAAAGATTTCTAGTCATTGTAAGTGATTACCCACAGAGTTGGAAAAACTATTTCTATTGCACAAAACAAACAGCGCAGAATGTTTTCCATGATAACTTTATGTTGAATTTCCACTGAAAGCAACTAACAAAGCAGCTTTTCAAGTGTTAAGTATGAAAATAAACAAAAAAAAATAATACGGAAAATCAAATTAATGTAAAGCTCCTCTTTTAGAAGGGAAATCTGGAGCAGTTGACATCATTTTCTGAAAATCTATTGAATTTTTGTATTCACAAAAATATTAAATAAAGCAAAGAAATAGATCATTTCAAAAGTTATAAAAAAATGTGTGTTTTTTTAACTAAACTTAACTAAAATAGCTGTTTAAGTTGATTTTCATGACTCACTTGAAAAAAGCATGGGTTCATATCCTTGACCTTACATGTGCTCAGCTGAAACGTCTGTTAGATAATCGCCAGCAGCTCCAAAGCTGCTACACTCTGCAACTGACCCTGCAATCTTAAGTCTCAGCGGAGACAAGCAGTGAGAATGTCTTCCCTTGAGATTAGCATTTCTTCAAAAATAATAAATGTAAGCAGTTCAAATGCTGAATTCATAGTACTTTGTGGATTCCCAGGTATTTTGAGAATAAAATTGTCTCTATAGTTAGCGTTTCATGGAATCTTTCAGGCTAATTGTCTCTGAGCAAACTCGGTTTCAATTAACCTAAAGATTTATCTCCTCCAATCACAGCGAATGCAGTAAACAAATCTTGTTCTCTTCATTAGCTCAGTCTCACTGGCTTAATTTGAGCATCTGAATGAGACCTTCTTATCTATCTCCATAACGTCAAAGAGCAGCTGACTGAATGAGTGATGCATCATGTTGTTTTGGTCAACTAATTATGCTGCATAACAGATAATAAAGATTAGACAAGTAAGCCACTTACTATAAGAGTTCAATTATACTTGCAATGTGCTGTGGTTCAAAGCTTTAGCAAAGAAACAAAATTGAGATTATGAGGTGCCACTCCATTAAAATCTCAAACTCACTTTGCTTGACATTCATCTGTGCAGTTGCCAGATTGACGGGTGTATCAGTAGAACTGGGCTCCTGGCAATGCAGAACACAAGGCTGGAAAGTCCTTGATGCCAGAGCTAATAACATCAGATTAAACATGACAGTCAGACTTACAGCTTTTAGGCTGGAACAGCAGCGTGACAGCAGTTTGTCTGTAATGACTCAGCAGTGAGCCTTGTCTTATAGCCAGAGACACAACTTGACCTGCAGCTAACTTATCCATATCTGAAGAGGAAATGCTTAAGAACACAAGTAGCTGAAGATTCAAAATGCCAAACGTTGCCGTTCTCACCTCATTCAACACGACTGCTCCAGACTTCCTGGTTTGTCAGCAGGCAGCAAAGGCCATGGAGAGGTTTTCAGACTATATCCCACAGTGACGAACGTGGACTGAGGGACTCAGCACTCCCTGGAAAATAAAAAACATCAAATGATAAACTAAACATGTGAATGAAACTACTTTCACACTGTTGACGTGATGTTTTAAACCTTTGATGATAAAAAAAATATATATTTTGATCATCAAAGGTATCATCTTCTTCTTCTTAAGCCTAAGAAGAAGAAGAAGAAAAAAACAACACATTGAAGAATGACTTTGTAGAGAAAGCTCAGGATGTGTCTGTATGTCTGCTAGTGAGAGCCACAAATTGCAAAGCTGTTATTAACCACCATAAAGTGTGAATTTTAACACTTCCTTCAAAAAACATTTCAGGCAAAAAGCCTTGAGGAAAAATAAAATCTTCTGCATTAACCTATGCTCATCACGACACAGCACGTCTTGCGTAAGGAAAGATTGTTGTACATCTATATACAGACAGCAATGGTTTGAGGGATTATAGATAATTTAACATCTGTCAATGAGGTGAGGGAACATAATGCCAACGTTGCAGTTAAAGAATAAGGATGATTTTTTTGTTCATAAAAGTTAGTATGTTATGTTGTTTCCATTTTCTACAAAAGGCCAGCAAAGAAGATTTGTGTTCAAAACACCAAAAAAGAAGTATTGATGCTGCACTGCTTAAAATTAAAGATGACATTATACTAATGTTGATGATGGTTTGTTTTCAGTGGGAGGAAATGAAGCTCAGAAAAGTGTCATATTCTAAAAAAGTGTTTCATCTGTCATTCTTCAGACTAACACTGCTTATGCAGGAGTGATTAAAGATAAATATGTTTTGTGACATTTTAAATTATTAACACAGAGCTACTGACAGTACTCAAACTGTGAGAGCAAGATGTGATCAGAGGAATAACGTGACAACGATGTTCCTAAAGCAAAGCTTTAAAATTGTAAGAAAGTAGAATGGTGTGTTCCTGATGTCACCATCAAACAGGTTTCCAAAAATTGCTGAAGCACCAGTGTTAGTGGAAGCAAACTTCTGAATTTGGAGAAAATCTTTCCTCTCAATATCCTGGTATGAAGCAAATAGGAATGATTCTGCAAAAGGATAGAGTTAATGGAGTCTGATTTAATAGAGGATTTTGAGAAAAAGAAAGTTGCCTCATGTCTTTTTGCATTATGTAAGAAACCGCCTGGTTTTATAGGAAGGGTAATAATCAGAAGATGCAAATACATCTGATGACCGACAGCCATTACATCAGTACCCCAATCTAATCGACTGAGATCAGCCAAGATTCACAGCTCTTACAGAGACATCATTTACTGTTCAAACACTTAAACATTCTCTTTGATGGGTTTTACACTTGCACTTCACCTAGCACCTGTCAACTTAAAAAGAATCTCCAGATCAGCTTTAAAGAAATCAAATGTGCAACACGCCGACTCGAGATACACCCACACACACCGTAGCAGACAGGTCAGGTGATTGTCGACAGCGTACACACACTCTGTGGGACTAATTAATCTGGTTGTCTTGGAATGATGTGGATGTTACGGAGAAACAAGACACAAACTCCCTGCTGTTAATCAGCTCCAGTAGGGGTGGGTGCCAGTGAATGTTTAAGGGATTCCAAACATCCTACTGACCCACTTTTTATGAGTGTCACAAAGACAAAAAAAAAAAAAAAAGAGTTGGCAGAGTGGGAGTGAATGTGGGAGACTCCCTTATTGTTCTAAAGCACTTTTACAGGCAACCAAGGCAGGAATTACAGTCTGAAGGATACATTAGTGACAGCAGGAGATGCCTTTCCACGCACGCTTTTATAATATGCATGACGACTCAATTCTTCAAAAGGATTGAGAGCTACTGCGAGCACAAAACACAACAATGGAACAGAGAGGCAGAGAGAGAAAAAGAGAAATGAATATCCAATGTCAGATGTGAGAAAATCAATCGGATTCTGTGGTGGGCTTTAGTGTGGAGCTAAACTAAAGCCTTTACATGAATTAAACTGGCTTTACACACAAAGCAGAAGGGTTTGAATGAACAAAGTTGTTTCCAGAGAGGAGTCGAAGGAGGAAAAAAAGTAGATGAATATAGGGCTGAAACGATTCCTCGAATGATTCGAGTACCTCGATTACTAAAATTCCTCGAGGAAAATTTACCTGCCTCGAAGCTTCGTTAATTTATGTTTTATTAGCGCACCGTGTTCCGGCCGGGACTTAATTTGCGTTGCGCGGAGCTCTCACTTCCGCCTCTGAGTTGTTGACAAAAGCTAAGTCTCAGCGGCATAAAGTCCAATCTTCAAGATTGGCCCGTGGGGATTTTATGGATTGATGATAATGCCCGACTTTTTATCGTTTTTGGGGAACCAATAAGCATCCTTAAAATGACTGGGGGAATGCCTGGAGTACGGCAGCATTTCTCCTCCGGGGCTGCTGGTTGAAAGCGAACGGCGGGAAGAGCGCTGAGGTGAGCGGTAGACTGAACAGGGCGGGCGGCTGAGTAGCTGATGCTTACCGTGTAAATGTAGCTTTACCGACGAACCGCACAATAAATTTCATATCCCGGTCTGAAGAAACGGGTGGCGGAGCGCATCGTACATGGCTGGTAGATGAGTTTCTGAGTGTGACCAGTGAAGGTGTCGTAAATATCCCGTATTGCTTCCCCCCGTGTTCGTCCCCCGGTCTAACGGTTCGTCAGTCCGCTGGTCTATTTCCTCCCCTCCACCCCATGTTCGTTCATTCGCCCTCTCCTCCCACTCCAGGCGGCATTTCCCGTATTTTCAAACCCAAAGCGTGACAGGTTAGGTGGCAAGGTGAGTTTAATTAATCTATTAAACTCACTGAAGATGAATACATAAACTAAAAGCTGGATTGTAGACATTTTTTATAAGCATATTTGTGAGCCTGCCTCTTTGTTATTACATTCAATATAATTTCAGATTTTTCTATAACTTTTCTTCTGGTTAACTTAGAAAGTGAGCTATTATTGTTACAGGTTAGTTTTCTAAACTACAAAAAAGCAACTGTTAGGGATGCTCAAATATGAAAAATTGGACTGATATTGATATCTGATAGTAACACCGGTATTATGCCAGATTTACCAATATTTCATTTTATAATTTTTTTTATCCGATTACTCGATTAATCGTAAGAATAATCGATAGATTACTCGATTACTAAAATATTCGTTTACAACAGCCCTAGATGAATAGATTGAAAGATGCCTACTTGCAAAGGAATCTATCAAATGGTATTAAAAAGATGATATAAAGAGAATGTAACAACAAATTGAAAGGTAGCTAAATGGTTAGAAATGTAGAAGAAATCCAAAGCGAAACAGAAGGAAAGGTGGCGAGAATTAAGAACACAGAAAGAGTGGAATAGGAACGAAATAGACCAGCAAGCAGCGAGACGGAGAGAAACAGATGGTGGCAGAGAAGAGGCAGATATACAAACTCACTGGGAGAACAACACTGGCACAGCCAGCGAGGCACAGCAGGGAGCATAGAAAGCTGAAGAAGGTCAGCAAAAAGGATGGAGGAAGATGATGAGGATGAAAGCAAAGCGGGACAAAGACTGAGTTATGCACCAAAAAAAAAAAAAAAAAAACATTCACCAACTTTTTTGGAAAAACACAAGAGAAAAGGTATTCTATGCTATCTAAAAATGTTTACAGTCTGGCATTCTGATAATTCAGCAAATGAAACGTTTAGGTTGCTTGGAATGTCTGCACAATGTGCATACGTAGAATCCAACATGGCTTTTATCAAAAACTGAAAACACGCATAAACATTCAGGTTTAAAAGTACATATAAATAAACACAGAAAGAAAAACACACCTGTGCGCTCCTGGGAACAGAAAAGCTTTGTCTTTGTTTTCCAATTCATACGCATTTTGTTCTGATTTTGAGGTCTACAGGAAGCTGGCTTCAGAGAACAGGGCCTCGGTAAGTAAGCGCATCCTCACAAGGCTTGGATCTAATTTTGGGAACAGCTAAAAGGTCTGCACCTGATAAACAGAGAGAACCAATGGGGCTCTACACAGTGAGCTGGTCAGAAATGTACAGAGGGAAAGCAGTCCATTAGCTTACTCTGAACTATTATGGGACTTGAAAAGTGATTCGGATTTGAACGGAGAAACAATCATGCCACTTGAATGGAATACTTTTACATTCTTGTGCTTCTGTGTGAACTCTGAGCATCATAATCTTGTAGTTTAATTCTTACAAATCATTCCTTGTATACTGCAGTAGCCTTTAAAAGTTTGAGAGACATATTTGAAACCTTTGTTTTATTCTTGAGGAGTAAAAAGAAGTTGGATGTTTGGGTAATATAATCAACAGTGGCTGAGTCAGAGTCCAAAACAATTCCAGGATGTCCAATGTCTTCGTTAACCTTAAAGTTGAAATGAATGAGGGATTAAATTAGGGTTATTAAGGATAAAAAATGTAATAACATCACATGTTAAGTTCAGTGGAGAATCTGTGATTTTTTTTTCTTCCAAAGGATTTTGTGGCATTATGGATTCTATAAAAAAAAAGAACAATGAAATCTAATGATCTGTGCAAGAAAACTGAAAACTGTGACACACAACACACAACAGTCCTCAATGCAGTTGCCCCCAGTTAGATTGTTAGATTCTCTCTCTGCCCTTCTTCAGGTCTTATCTGCCATTTAATAAAGGTGACTGGGGCATCGAAAACCCTAACAAAAAAAATTACACTTAGAATAGATTGTTGTTTGCTCTTACATCAGTGTAATGATTGAAAACAAACTCTATTAGATCAAATTGGAATCCTAAATTCCAATAAATGCATTTGCAGTTTATATTTGCTTTACAGCTGTAGTTTTTCCACACAATATTTATTGTTTACAGCTACAAATTAAAAGACAGACCGAAGAGTGTTTTCTTCGGAGTGTTTTCTTCGCTATTGACGGAACCAAATGAGTGGTTTGTATGCAAATCTTCAATCCATTGTAGCGAATGTCCTTCTGCTGTTTGTGGACGAAGTGAGTAATAAGTTTACGATCAAGCATGTGTTTCTGCAACTGTGTGCAGTGATCTGGACCAAATGTTCTCTCTGTGAGTGTTGCTCTTTGCTGGGCTGCATGCTGGCATATTTAGACTATGAATACTTCTGTCCACTCAACCATCACTTCATCTGTTTTAGAGATCACATTCTTCACATTCAGTCTTCGCCAGATGTACCGGCACTGTGGTTGCAAAATGTTTTCTTGATGCACAAGTTCTGTTGAACAAAAGCAGTCTGTTCTAAATGTATAACTTGAAGCTGTAAGCATTAGGTTGTCAAGAAGTATTTATTCTCAGAAGAATCTTCTTTTCTTGAATGTTTAACTTTTTTGCAAGATAAATGTAATGTAAAAAAAAAAAAAGATAAGAGTGGAGACAATACACCTTATAAAGACCAAACCCAAACTGAATGTTCATGTTTAGCTAGGCTTTTTTTTTTTTTGTTCTCTCCTTTCTACCTTGACCGAGGACAATCCCAGCTTGTTTGTTAAAGGCACTGCAGACAATCACGGTCACAGGAACACGTACGCATAGATGAAATGCCTCAGGAGCTGACGTAGTGTCTGACAGCTGTTTAGTTTCTTAAGACAGAAGAATGCATTGGATTTTTTTGTGGGTGTGTAATCCAAGTGGCCGACCATCACAGAATTGTAGAGGAAATGCCTCCCTCAACCACAACTCAATTTTCCAAGGCTATCACAATCTTAAAGTAACACAAGTCATGTCACCCGAAACCTTAATCCAAACATTCAACGTGACCAGAGTGAGGAAGACACGTAAGGGGTCCATCTAAAAGGAAATGTGTATTATGGGTTCTCAGAAGTGCCATTTAGGTCATCTTAAATTTGTCAAACAGTATTCTCAACAGCTTTTGCAATAGTTATAGTAGGGCAACTGCTGAAAATGACTGCAGGACTATGCAAGTCATCTCCTACTTTGCACACAACTGCTAAATAGACAGAGAGGAAGGAGAGAGTTGGAGAGGTACAAAGCCCTGGAAATCTTTGTTAAAGAATTACACCAAGTGGATTGTCCAATTTTCCTTTGATCTTGTTGTTAAGTACTGATATTTTATTACTGAACTGATTATAACATAGCTCTGCTCAACAGATGGCAGCAAATGTTCAGTAATTTATTCACAGCTCCAGTACATAAATGAAAAAAAATAAAAAAATAGACATAAAAATGACAACCTTGTTAGTTCTGGGACCATTTTAGTCAAACAACTCAATTGCCATGGCTGAGTTCAGGCCTGAATAAGCTTTACAACACTCTGCTATTAAGAATGTTATTGCAGGAGTTAAAATTTAACGATACAACATTTCTGGCAACCACTACCTGTGATGCCTAAAGGATATAAGCTCCTACAATCTCTATTTTATTTCTCACAAAGATTTACATACATGTCCTCCCTCGTTTTTGACTGCAGCTAAGTGTATAAACAAACCATAAACACATCCAGACAAAATAAACAATAAAGAGACAATGGGCACAACAAACTTCAAATGTGTCTGTGAGTGTCTGCTTCTGCATTAAGAGAGCATGCTGAGAGAAAAGGAAGCGAGTTTTCTGTGCCAAGCCTCTCTTTGGCAGTCAAACAAGGACACATACACTAACTCACTCTTTTACACACACACACACACACACACACGCACACACACACACACACACACGCACACTGAGCTGAACATTTTTAATTGGCCCTGATCTGCCGGTTACTGTTCTTGCCACTCTCTTCACCTCAATGTGCTGGCCCCCCGCCCCAGTGCCTGGCAAAGGCACAGCTGGACTCGAGAATGTGGGCGTGTTTCTAAATGTGTGTACCCCGGAGTTAGTTTCACTTGTGAGTCTGTGTTAAAGTGCAAGAAGGTGCTATTTCCAGTTAATAATGAACCGCACTTACACTCTGTGCAAGATTAATCAGGTCCTTTCAAGCAAATCTATGAACTAATCTAAATATGTACGATTGTGTTGAAAATGTGCGTGAGGAATGCAGCTTCTTTGAAGCTCTTCTGGCAATTCCAGATGATGTTTGAAGCCACAGAGCATTTGTTTGCCACAGAGGTACACGTCAGTGATTTCCAGTGTTTTTACAGAAACTCTTAACGTGAAAGTCTGCGACCACAGGAGTGTGCTGTAGAGCACTGAAGGATAAACAACCTTGATAGACTAAATCTTTCAATGTCACCTAAAGTTCCAGTCTGTGAAGGTGAGTGTGGGTGCTTTTCGTATGATGTGTGTAAGATTTATACACCTTACACAAAGAGCAAATTGCATCATCCCCTGCTGCATTTTTGCAAAACATTCACACTCATTCAACACTCACGCTGCAGACACGCACAACTACGAGCAAAGCAAGGTCGAGAAAAAAAAAAAGAGGATGAGATAAGCATGTAGTGAGTGGGCTGTATGTGAGAGAGAGAGTGTGTGACAGCATCATTACTAGAGTAGAGCACTCTATGCCTGATTGATGGAGATGAGGTTGTTATGGTCGACTGCTGCGAGCTCATTGCCCGGCAACCAGACAATTGGACCTGGCTGCTGTCTGTCCATGTCCACGTGTGTTTGAGGTCCAAGTCCTGCAGCTCACAGTGTGAAACATTATGAAATGAGGGGTATGTCAACAATTTGTTGCAAATCAACTTTGTGACATAACTGAGAATTGCCAAAATGACTACAATCGCTAGTAAATAATCAGGTCAGTGTGGAAAATGTTGGGATACAACATAATGAGGAGAACTGAGCTTTGATACAACACATATTTATGTAAGACATGTTAGTCATACACATTCTCATTTTTAACTAATTAGCAAAGGGGAGTATTTCTGCAGTTCCAATTGGATATGTTTCATTTAATGTTGTCACCAGATGTGAGCAAATTCTTCAGAACAATGAATACAAAAGCTTAAAGTTTCTAAACCTAAAACAGTGGGAGAGTCCTGTGACCCAGTCGACTAGATAAGTGTTAACTGTATAATTAAACATGGATATAATGTAATGTTTCCTTTTGGGCTTACATGTTTGTAGAGTTGGTAGGTAGGTTGTGTCTGCATGTTTGACAGGAGATTCCCATAACAAACAGGTTATTATTAAGCTATGATAATATTACCGGCAGTATTTATTTAACATTCTGATACACAGACATACATTTGGAAATCAAGAGTCTCCTGAACTATAAGTCAGTTTTTGTCAGCTAACGATTGTTTTACCAAGTGAGATATATTTCAAAACAGCAGGTTGTTTTACAAATGCAGACAGTAATGGAAGACTGAATCAATATGTTTAATTAAAACTAACTAATTTTCTTAGTTTTTTTAAGTAAATGTTCTTATTGAGCAGAATGTTGTCATTTTTTTTTCTTTTCTGCTATTAACGCCGTTAACAAGCTGGTATTAGCAAGCCATCTTAACATTTATTTAAAAATCACATCTATCAAAAACACACAGAGCAATCTGGTAGAAATTTAAATTATCCTCACATTGTTACATGTAGAAATCATAGCAGTAGTATGAAATAATTTCAATCTATCTCAAAATCATGGTCCAACAAACTATTGGACAATATTTTTATAGACACTAAAAATGAAGATTACTAGCTGTCAAATGACCTGCCACAGAAATTCTGGTTGTTTTAAAACTGAGTTTGTAAAATTATGTCTTCAGATATGTAACCAGTCCATGCCTGTTGTCTTTGATATTTTTTTTTTTTTTTATCTTTTGTGCCAGAATTGCTACACTAATTCTGAGTGAATTAGTGTAGCAAAATCGTGACCAACTGGAATGAAAATAAATCAAAGAACAGCAACTATTCAAATGACAATCTGCAGAGCCTGAATAAATAACGATCGAACCCACTTTAAAATAATACAAGAAAGTATTGTTCTTTGGAGACAAAATATAAACACATACGAGACTCAATATTTCTGCTAAATTTTCTACACGAATAAATATCAAAGCCATTCATTAATACAGCATACATTCTGAAAAACCAGGATGTAATCGGTTTCATTAAGAGACTGAATTGAATTTATTCTCTTTACAGAATGCCTTTATTTATCTCAGACTTATTTCAGCAGGAAAATAAAACCGTCTGTCTCTCTGTGAACTTCTGTTCTTTGTTTCTTTTTCAATCTAGCACAGCAACCTTGGGTGACTTGTAAGAAGATACATCATTCAGCTTCTCACATGTGTCTCATCGGGTTACCAGTCATACACTCGCACACAAAATACGCTGGCCTTCCTCTCAGATGACCCCCCATTGAGAAGCAAACAACAAAGACACAATACAACCATCACAACACAGAGAAACACAATCGGAGCTCGGCCTTCTCGACTGAACCAAAACTTATTAAACTCTTTGGGAGACTTCAAAAGGCTTACAGGACATGGAGAACTAATACTGGAACGAAAAAAAATACTTGAAAATCAATCTTTTTTATATATATTAATAAAAGCTTTCACTGCATCATCATCTGTGGAGTGCACATGAGGTAACATGTCTGAAGAAGTGCTCAAAAAGCTTCTTCTTCTTCTTCTTCTTCTTTAACTTGTAATTTATAAAACTTCTAACTAATGTTGGTAATTTTTTAAAATAAATCCCATATCCTTGTTTGCTTTCAAATTAAAAGACCAGATTAAAATATCTGATTTGGAAAAAAACAGTGAACATTTCAGTGGGGTACAGATAAAAATAAAAGTTATTTATGCATTTACTGGGTTTTACATTCGTGCCTAACAATCAGAATTGGAAAATTGTCCAATTATATGACTAGGATAAGTACGGTTTGCAACATAAGCATCATGCGGAGGTTGTGAATGTTTTTATATGTGGGAAAGATTTATTGAGGCAAAAACCACCAGATGTAAAAAATAAATATCTGCAGCTATTGCTATATTTTAAACACTTGGAAGCCACATTGGATTTTGAGGTTACGGTTGGTAAGAAAACTTAACTTTTTCCTATTTTGTCTTCCGACTTGTGTGAAAGTTTATATTGGAGACGTGTGATGTGAATAAAGATTGTTTTTGTGAAAAAACTAAACAAAACAGGGTTCATCTTTTTTGTCAGTGTCTTCACCCTTTATAGCAGACTTGAGTCATCTTACAATTAAGAACGGGGAACTATCTCAATAAATAAGCGGTCAAAAGCCAGAAGAGACATCAATACAAAACCTGCCGCACTTTTCAGATTATATGCATGCATTTTATTTAAAGTTCTGTGTCCTTTCTCTCCTACTTTATAGCTATGTTCCACTTGTTGTTAATCTCACATTAAAAGTGTAATAAAACACATTAAATGTTGTGGTTGTAACATGACAAAATGTAAAAAAACATAAATGTAAATGAATTTCTTTGCAAGGTACTGTAAAACTGGATTGTATAACACTGAAGGTACAAAAAATTAAAAATGTGGATGGTTGTGTAATTTCCTTCAACCTACCCTGCCAAGGTTAGATGGATGTTTGTTGACCGTGGCCTACTTTTAAAAATGGGTCAGTTCTGCACAAGATCATGCACAGGCTTACCACCTTAGGAAAAAAATAAATAAAAGCAGTTCATTGCAAAGACACTTGTTCTCTGGTTAAAAAGCACTGGCACATCTCTTTCTTTTCATTCACCCAAAAGTGTGTCAGCGAAAATGTGCGTCAGACTCGTGTGGTGGGTTGCTGCTTTCATAGTGTGTTTTATAAAACCTTTCCTTTTCATCTCTCCTTCTGTCTGCAGTGGAAGTGAAAATTATTAAAAGTATTTACAACCAGACTGTGAAACACTGCAGAATGAAAACAGTATCTTTGAGCTGAAACCAGATAAGACGCCGACAGAAACGAGAAAAAAAAAAAAAAGTGCGACAGATGAGGAGAGACTGATAACAGAAAGAATAATTTAAAGAAAGAGAAGAACTACAAAAGAAACACAGAAACCAAGTTGAGGCTGAATGTGATAAAAGAAGAAAAAAAAAGCCTGCATGAGTTTCTCTCTCCCTCTCTTTCGCTTTTATTTGTAGATCTTCAAAGACTAACACAGCACTCCCGAGACAGTTAGCAATACTTGTAGGGCACACACACACACACACACACACACGCACACACACACACAGACACCCACTCTGGTAAACTCTACTGGGAGACGAGCTCTGCAATGCCCTCCTCTGAACCTAAGCAATGATATGCTTGGATGTCAGACACACACAGATGAAGAGAGTGGAAATGGCTGAGTAAGACTAACTGACGACAAGAACGAGAAAGAAGATCTAATTAGACAAATTGTGCTAAAAGTATAAGGTGGGAATAAAACTGTCACCTTAAAGCAGGTTAGAAGGATTGCCCTGCAATGGTGGCACAATTATATGATGAATTTAAACAGTAGCAATACCAAACTGAGACAGATCTTGGCTATTTTTCTAGATATCTGTTCAAAGCAAGAGGAATCAAAAAGAAATGCTACTGAAATAAAATGCTAAACCTTGTAGGGTTTGTCAACGTATGAATTACAATATTATTGTCTTAAATTTGCAGTTCTGAGTTAGGGGCCATTTCAATAACATGCAAATCTATTTAGACCTTATATAAATATAGAAACAGTTTTTACAAGATAACTTGCTTATTGAATAATTCCTTTTATACCTCCCTGGTTTTGTCCTAAAGTATGGGGAACTGTTTCTAGTAGTACTGAGGTAAAAAGTACTGAGGTTAATTCAATAAATTTATCAAATGTATCAATTATTTATCACAGCAACACAAGAAATTTTTTTTTTTTAAATTGAGATTGACATTGTTCAAAATCAAATTAGGCTAGTATTTATTTGTGAGATAATAGTCAATTGTAATTTTTAAGCAATAGAGAATTAAATCTGAATAAAATCCGCAGATAAAGATAATATACTTTTTAAAAAATATCTAATTTATGCCTTTGATAACCTTATTTATGCGTTATTCATTTTACACAAGTTTATCTGAAACCAAAATCATAAGATAAGAATCCTTTGAACCTGAAAATAAAAAAGAGAAAAGTATTACACCATAGAAATTGTTGCAGAACCTGCAACCAATATTCTTCTATGTTCATAGGCATACAACTGCAAGTTATCATTTTAAACATGCAACTGAAACATTATAAGAAGCATTTTTTTTTGTCTTTAGTATTTTTTAACATTTAGATTCAAACGTCATGTCTTTGTTTTGTTTTTGTTTCTTTCTCTGAGGAGAGGGAATGAGTTTCACTCAGCAACATGAAAATGTTTACTGTGTAAATCTTCATCGTTCATCTGCATAAACGATAAGGTTGGACTCCTAATTTGCTTACGTTGTTAAAGCATCTGCGTGTTCTGGGGAAATAATGTTCCTGCAGAGCTTGTTTGGTCTGTTTCTTGTATTTTGTCACTGCACACAAATGTACTCGCTTTTCTCTGTCTAGTCTATGTGAATTTTTTAAATGTTGTCATTCATACTGGTTTGCTTTGTCTCTTACTCTAGCTTTAGGCTCTATGCATCTTCTTTATTCCCTCGTTTGACCTTCCTACTTTTGTCCGTGGCTTCTCCTCCCACGCCTGTATATTCTATAGTTCAGTCGGAGCTGCAGTCTCAGAGGCAATTTACTCATGCATGGCCTATGAGCGCTGAATACACTCGTCAAATGAGCACTCCAAGGATGTTTGACACATAGTTATTGTACGCTCAACTGGTTAACCAAAAAGCCATTAGCAACTGCACATGAACACGCTGATGATAACGGAACACACACTCATACGTACCAAGCAAATAACCTACATATAAATCTCTTGTAATTTTACATCCTCTTTAGGCTGCAGAGTGATTTCAAAAATGTTGCAAATGTTCCTGCTTCGGCAGCTAACCCTCCAACCAACAAATATATCAAAGCTACTTGCTAGGAATTTTTCTAATTGCAAGAATAACTAAACACAACAATGATTTCAGCCCAGCAGAGAAGGGGAATTCAAGGGTGTCATGTTCCTTTAAGAGTATGTTTCTTCTTTTCAATATTCACACGCTGAACCACGTCTATTAATAACTGTGCCGTTTTTGAGTACTCTGCAGTATTTCTGTCATAACCGTAAACACGCATGGACGTCCACCAGCAAGTTCTCACTAATCTATTTGCATACAGCACAGGATCTCACACTGGCTGATCACAGTTTTCCTCCCGCGATGGGTTGTGGGTACATCAGGTGACGCCGCGCTGACAATAGATTCATGCTGTTACTTAATTTTACACACAGTTTATATACAGAGTCGTTTGCACATCATGATTGTCTAGAAGTTTATATTTGTCTTTGATGGCACAGTTTGAATAAAATATATTAGCATATAGACTATCCTAAAGCTTTCAATTTATGTTGTTGTAGAAGACAAATGTTGGGGTGCTGTGCCACAGCAGATATAAATAAGTGACCTTTTCAACAAAAGAGAGTTTTATCTGCCATCTACTTAACACAGAAAGACCAGGGCTTTCAATTTTAACGTTAATAATTATTTTTATTCTATTTAAATGTCTGATGTGTGACAGATGAAACAATAAAATCAGTCGCTAATCAATAAAGGCACAGATTCACTGATTTTCAAATTCAGCTAATACTAATTTGACTGTGAAAGATATAATTAGCACATTAAAAATCATTTCTTCTAACTTTGGAAGCTGTTGAAATTCCAATTAGCTCAGGGTAAATTGTTTTACTGTAAGACTTTTCTCCGAAACAATACGAGACTGCAGCTTTCTCTGTCAGTGAATGTCATAGATGTCAAGGCCTCCTCTGAAAAAATGTGCTTATGCAATTTTAAAACGTGTCTTTTATAAAGGAGGATGTACAAGTGTTGGATTAACAAATTACATCTACAAATAAGAGGACAACGTGTTCAAAAAGCTCTCCTTTTTCATATAATTCTTTTCTAAATCTATTTTTACAGTCTATGACCTGGAAAAGTATTAATATCCCAGGAACCTTTTTACAGTTTGTCACTTCTTAACTGCAAACTTCAACCCATTGTGTTAGGATTTAGGTGACTGACCAACACTACCACTGCTGCTGCAGGTCTTTTATGGAATCTCTCTACCAACTGTGAACTTCTAGAAAAATGCTGGCCTGTTTGTTTATTTCTAAATATGTCAAGTAATTGCTTTTTGCTGCTACATGTTACGTGTAAAGAGAAGGCTTGATATGTTTGCAGCCATGACGGGGAACTTATTTCATAACTGAAGCCTGTTTTAAACTTCTCCACATCTAACTGCTGACCTATTTGGGTTTGTTTTTTTGTTTTTTTACTCAAAACAATGCATTTGTTTTCCAGACATCCTTACAGAATAGCTTTATTTATGTTGATATAAAATTTCACATGGAATTTTATATGGGATTTGAGGGCAATTGGTTACACTTGATTCTATCACAGTAAGAGAAGTTGGATAGAAATGCATGCCTCTTTTTTCATATTTTTTTATTTGATCGAGTTTATGTTTTTATCAGTTTGCAAATATGTGCTACTTTGTGTTGGTCTATCACATAAAATTCCAATATAATAGACTGAAGTTTGTGACTGTAATTGAACAATATATGAAAAGCTAAAGGTTAACTCACTATACAGAATAAGGCCTTACTACGTGAACAAAACTCCAGAAAAAAACCCCCAAAAAACATCATACCATTAGCTGGTAAACAAGCCAATCCAAGTAACCTAAGTAACCTACAATTGTTAGCATCTCTTGACATTTCCCATAAACCCAAGGCAGAAAGTTTGCAAGTATTCTACAACCTTTTGAAGACAGCAATCTATGGCATGCCTGGCTGACACATGTAGGAAGTATGCGTTCAATCTAAAAATAAGACAGTAAAATTTGGAATGAAGTTCAAAGGGTTTACAGCCTAAACTCATGAACACAATGAAAATACAATGGAAGATTATCAGTTTGGTGAAAGACATGAATGTGTGACATACCTGAACGGGTTGGAGTTCTTTTGTGCGTGTGTAAAAGGTGAAAAGAGAAAGAAAGCAAAATAACATCAATACCGTGAATGGGCGTCAACTGATAGAAGGTCACCATGGCTTGCTGCCACGGGCTTTCAGTTTATGAGAGTGTAAACACGACAACACCAGCTATTTGTGTGTGTACGTGCATTTAGTTCTTCACACTGCGAAGGTGATATTTCATTGAATATATAAACATATAGCTCATCCATGCAGCCTGTATTCTTGCAGAAAAAAAAAATCATCACAGCTATAGTCATTCATTACCTCAAAACAACTCTCTCTAGTTGACAACTACTTCCTTTAATCTATTCTCCTTTTTTCTTTGTCTATATACTGAAGAATACAAAGTCTTGCATAACAAGGCTGGCCGGTATCCAGTTAGGCTTTACACAAAGTTTCCCCTTTATTTAGTAAGACTGCATATCCAGAGAAGTTTCTAAAGTTCTTGTACTACTCAATTAAATATTTTAGGGAATTTCATGTTACAAATTATATATATTACATATAATGGCTAGCTTGTTGCTAACATGTTGCCATTTTGTTTCTTTAGACAACCCAACTTGGGTTATTTCAGTTGGTTTAGAGCAAGATGGGTTATCTAAAGAAACTTTTTGGTTGGTCCAAGCATAAAACATTTAATAATATGTTATGAAACACCACGTTTTATCGTATTTATAAAATACGTATGCTGCTTCAAAAGCCCTTCTGTTACATATATTGAGAAGTTTTTGACATATGACTATACAGTGTGCTACTGATACAGAACAGAGTAAGTTACCAAATTATTTGATTTCTTAATTGTCGCCTAACCTTCTTGGACTGAAAGTTTAATGAACTACGCTAAGTGATCAAACAACAATTAGCTCAATGAACCAGAAGACAGGGCCAACTCCCTCAACGCGTCACCTTGGGCTTGCTTTGAAGCACAAGGTGAGTGAATCTTTATCAGCGCAGACAGAGCTTCTGCTTAGTGTAAAATGAGATTAAGTAACATAAATATCTGGTTACTGCTGTTGCATTTACATAACTTCTGTAGCAGTTCCACCTGACTGTAGATTGTGATGCCCATGTCCCGGAATATTTTGACTTGTCCAAAAACATCTATGGGTGTCTTTGTCTGTGTTGTATCACATATAGAAATCCTCTCATCACATTTATTTTCTTTACTCTATAAAGTCCTTCATCTCTCTGTACTATCATCTTCATCTGTCCTGGCCATTCTGTGGAGACATGAGGTGAAACCAACTTATACACACAGTGAGCATGAATCATGTATATTTTAAGCTGCCATCATTCAGACTGACATTGCTGGACAGAAAACGATTGACCAAAGAGCCAATCTAAGCTACCAAAGCATTAGTTTGTGTGTGGGGGCATGTGTGTGAGTTGAAGGCAGGGGCACTGAGAGGAGTCACAACAGCAATTTATTGCAGGGAATCCAGTGAGTATAAAGCCGAAGTGTTTGGCTGGCGGGACTTTCCTATAAGAGGCATTCACTTTGTGTGTTACATCTGTGTATATATAGAGCAAGGTGTGTGTGGGTAAGAGTCTGGGAGAGTGTGTGTGTGTGTGTGTGCGTGTGTGCGTGTGTGTGTGTGTGTGTGTGTGGGGGTGTGTGTGCGCGTGTGTGTGTGTGTGTGCGCTTAGGGGATTCCGTGGTTTGCTCCATGTCTCATTACATCATCACATGGGCTCTACAGCTGCTCACACGAAAACACACAGTGCACACACATAAACAACATAGTATACACATGCAGACAGGGAAACGTTTTGATTTTAATGTTTGTACTTTGCCATATTATTAAGATACAGTGAGACAGCTAATTTTGTATACTGAATCTGCTTCAGTTCTTAAAAGACTTTTCTGCACTGTTTTTCAAAATGCTCCTGATACCTGTACAGAGAGGTAGAATCAGAGAGGAAACAGGAAAATAAACAGTGAAGGTGTGCAGATGACCACAGGAATAATATCTTTTAATTTCTATTCTATTCCATTCTCAACATATGAGGATCAAATGAGTCATTACCAAGCCTTTGGAGAATTTCAGGACATGCTGAGGAGGTTAGTTCAGCTGTGTCAGAGCAGACACACATGGAAGACCTGCAAAACATCACGTTTGTATTTTGCTCACCTCACCTGGGGTAGAGGAGAAAAGGGAAGTTCAGATGTGTTGTAGATACAAGACAAACAACGAGAGAGAGTGATTGGAGGATTTGGAAGGCAAGTTGTGGTCTGTTGCTGTGACAGCGGATGAGAGGCGAGGGAGCTGCTGTTTTACCTACAGACTTCCAGTTGAATCTTACTTAGCAAGTTTACTTTCATAAACTTTTTGTAACTTGCACCTCATATTCAAGCAAAACCTTAAAGCTCAGGGCACTCACGGAAGTCTTGTTACACCGTACGACATGATAAGAGGCCTGAGCCCAAAATAGATCCGGTACATGATAAATATCCATAACTTTAAAAACCTGCCCTTGAACACCACAAAGAGGATGTTTGTGAGCATTAACCTTCAGCACGCACAACAGCATATTGCAACAGAAGCAATGAGTCAGGAAGAAAGACAACATTTTTAACAAAACAGGAAAGGAAGTTTTCACTTGCCATTTTGTCTTGATAAGGTTGACTAATAAACACTTCTTGGTCAGACAGGCTAGCAACACTTGGGTGACTGAAGCATCAAAGTCACCTCTACCACTTGGAAATAGTATTTCTGGTAGCAATGTTGACACGCTGAAGAAAAACAAACAGACAGGACATGATATGAACTATTTAAAAAGCACAGAAGTAACAATCAAGTAGATAAAAACGCTCAAATTAGGTTTGCTTCAAAGGTTTCCCAGCAATGCAGTCTAGATTATTTTACACAACATAAATTGCATTTGATCACAACTCCTAAATGGATAGTTCTACACTCAAAGTTTGAGTTTTATTAAATATTTATTTCTGCTTGCATTACTACAGACAAAACAGACTGGTTTTTGGTTACTTAGGTTTTTGAATGGCCGGCTGTATGTTTCATAGAACAGCTGTGCGACTATGTGCACAGCTGTAAAGCTGGCAAACAGACAAATGTATTATCCGTCTCAGTGGCTGGCCAGCTGTCTTGTGGTCTAATCAACTGGCTGGCTGGATGATACCTGACTGAAGCAGGAGGATTAAACCAAGTATCTAATGTGTGCAAGACAAGGACTACACATGCTTTTTCATCAATGTGGATGGAGACAACATGTTGACACCCTTCAAATGTGTCTGTGCTTGTGCGTAGTTTCTGGGAACGGGGCTCCTTGCTCTCTGCTGTTATACAATGCATATTGTATAACAACTGGCAGTGAGTGGGCGGCTCCCGCCATCTGGAGAGCTGCAGCCGCGTATCCGCGCCAAATGTTACACGTCGTATATGTGTGTGCGTTTGTTCGCACCCATGCTATTCGGTGTTTTTGTGTCCACCCCACATCTACAAATAGACACAGCATCATCTGCAGTAGTTAGGTTTATGTGCAGGATGAATTAACTGGATGGAATATGAGTCCAATAGTAGACACTGTGCATGTTTTTCTATACACCTTTGCCTATTTGTCACTAATGTCATAAAGGTATAATTTCAGAAGTGCGCACGTTAATATCCGCAAACACAAATTGTTCATTAAACCCACCTAGTCCTCTGAGAGGAATGATGCTGTCTGAACTTTATTATGTTTCTTATGACAGCATCGCCATTTCTAGGTTGACGCAGAGATGGCCTCAGCTAAACAAACAAGGTTCCAGAGCTCTTCAATCATCCTCAAATGAGCAACACCACACTTTGAGAATAAACGCATAGTTCACATCCGCAAACAAAGTAAATACAAAGCTGAGAGAATCCACTCTGTCAACTCAGAGTCAGTGCCTAACTGTTGCTATGGAGAGGAAAAGCACAGCTTTCTAGTCTATTTTAAGGAAAGTGGTGTTAGTTTTTTTTTCTTTTTTTTTTTTTTCTGTGCATATATCAGAGTCAAACAAACTGTGATAGAAAGCATTGGCACTACACTGTATAGAGGTTTTATAAAAATCAGACATTAACTATCTGCTGCTATTGTGACACATTTTGGTCCACTAAAACGAAATGAAAAAGTTCTGGTTGTTAATGAAAGCTGTAAAATGCCCATAAAAGGAACTAATCCTCAGCAGCACAACACATGGAGAAAGTGTTGAAGATTTTCTCTGTAAATACAAAACATTTCTTAAAGGAGTTACTGGCATGAAATTCAACAGCACAAATTACCAAACATACAGATTTATTAAGACAAATTAATCCATTAAATTAGTTTTTTGCAATAAAGTGGAATGACAGTGGGAATAAGTGTTAAGCATGGGAAGAAAAGAAGCAGCAAAAAGGCATATGAAGGCCAAAATAGCTGAAGTCTGTCAGTGTTTAGCTATTATTCCTGCCCCTATCAGTGCAAAGTAATATCGACTGGTTCAGTGCAAATCGATGGCTTATGAAAAGGTTTGTTGTTACCAAGGTATTTCTCAAGAAGCATGCCGTAATAGGGTAAAAGCAAAAAAGGGAAACACAGAAAAGCATTATTGAGGTCACATTTTGGAGGTGATGGCCATAGACAGGCAGTCTATAGTCAAATAGTCAAAATACCTGCCCAGGAACCAAATGCCACTGTAAAGTAGGAAAATATGCAATTTGCTATAATATTGGTCAATGCTGAAACAATAATATTATTTGCTATAAATGAATGAATACATAAAAATGTTTGATGATTTTCTGCTTTTGGTTCAATGCAAAGAGTTGCCGAGCAGTCTATCGAAGTATTTGTGGGAGGGAGTATTTATTATTTCCATCTAACTTCGCAATATTTTTAATGTAAAAGCTTCTTCTAAGTGGCATCTGATGCTTTGCTGTGGAAACAGCTGCATCTTCTGTATGCCTCTACGACCTTAATGCCCCTTTACCTTTTAAAACTTTTTTTTTAAGACGCATAAACAAATGTCAACAAATGTATTAGAAGCATAGAGGGCCTGAATTTGTGGTCCTTAAATAATTAGCAAACACCTACTGCAGTCCAGGCACTTCTTCACAATATTTAAATTACACTGAGTGATTTGAAACAATAAGAAGAAAAGTCTTCATTGCCAAACGCTCTCTCAATTTATTCTCTTTGAGATCCAAGTTTTGATTCTGGTTTATGAGATTAAAACAAAGGTTACCCTGTGAATCATCTGACTTGAATCCATAAAAAAACAACAACCTAGAGCTGAATATCTTCATGCACAGAAGAGGTGAACAGATCCTCCAAGATTTAAGGACAGTCTGCATGAAACAATAGAGAAAATCACACCTGAAGAAATGCTTGTAGCTTGTTTTTCCATACAATACATATTTTATTGCTTTTCTGCTTCCCTGAATCAATCCACTTCATTACACACCAATTATAGATTCATTTCTTTGAACATCTTTGTTTGCATTCGGGTTGTTAAAGATATTGGTGCGGTTTTTTTTTTTTAAGAACCTCAGCAGATATATATTCACTGAGGAAAATGTTACGAACAATAATTATTTTCCCACTTGTAAAAACGTTAACAGCTTCTACAACATACACACCATTCGAGTATTATCGTGCAAAAATATGAAGACAACGTGTCATAAAATTCAGAAAAAGAATACATGTTATCCTGTGTTTTTCTCCTAAGTTGAATGTGTAAGATCCACCCAGACAGGAAGGTGTTACATTGTCTCTGTTTTTAGTTCGTCTTCACAACCTGAGAGAACACCAGTGAAGCTCTTCTCCCGAATGCTGCGGCAGTCAATCCCAACTTTCCCTCAACATCTTTATGTGGAAAATCATTTCCTTTAGTTTGACTTTCCAATGGCTCTTTCTTTTTTTCTCTTCCTTTGTAAGGCGGCTTCTTTACAAACTATACTCTACATACCATGACAGGTGGGATAATGATCAAGTCACTTTAATCAGCAGGTTTTTCCACATCCTGAATAAGGTTGAACTGACCCTACCAGAGGCATATCTACCTGCTCCTTTCAGTACAAAAGGTGAAGAAGATGAACATAAATCATGTCTTGTTTTATTCTTTAGAAACACTCATTGTCCAATATTAACACGGAGGTGATAATTGTGACTGATGTACGAGCTGTAGGATATTTTTATGTGATTTTGTGAACAAAAGCAAATTGTACATGTTTTAAGCTCAACTTATTCTTTCAGTGGTTCAACAATTGGATCCATTAAGAATCCTAGACAACAAATATGTTGGTACCACCCAGATCGTGGCGGAGCACACAGGATGCCCACTGGTGTCATGACGCACTGTTTCATCCACACTACTTCCCTTTGCTCTCCAGCCCCAAACAGGAAATAGTTTCTGCATAAACCCATGGGGATCGTGTGTGTCAGAGCTCATGCAAGTTTGACAAAGTTTGGATGCCTTTGAGTCTGTCTCTCTGCAGAATCACACACATACACAAATATACCAGAAAAAGGTTATGGGAAAGAGCTTTTGTCTTCAATTTTAGTATATGGTAAATAAGATAAAGAGCTTGAAAAAAAAGAAAGGTTATAGTACAGTTAGGTTAAAGACCATACAGATTTGAACATAAAACAAACAAAAACATGTGTTCAAGAGGAAGAACAGTTTATAACTCAGTCTTATTGTCATAATAACAAATATGGGGCTGCTGTGGATTAGATTTAAGATGGAGAATGAATTAGCCAATGGAAAATTACCAGGGTGGAGACTCATAAATAACCGGACCAGTAAATGTTCATGTCAATACTGATGTGCATAGAGGACAGAGGATGCAGTGTTTCAGATGCAGAACAATAAACACTACAGTGGATACAAATACCTCACGTCAGACCTACAGCAGTACATAACACCAGGATTAAACCTGAGCATTAAGAAAAACAGGAATTTAAACCATCTTTCTTATGGACATCTTAAGAGGTTAGGTTCTCTCCGTTCTCAGACCTCCATGTAGCTCATATGTGTCACACACTAAGATTCTGGCGATAGTATTACAAGATCCCACATGGGATCCCTTAAAAAGATTTTATAGTTTTTCGAAAAGAAGGAAAAACTTCCTTAAACCCTACTCTATCAACAGCACTAAATAAATCCAACCAGAGTAAATTATACATATCATTCATTTAATATCTATTATAAAGGTTTAACAGGAGAATACAGTTGCATACATAGACATAAAACACTTGACATAAAATCAATTCCCTGTGAAGATGAGCTTGTTATGAGTACACAATTCATCACCTCCCGTCGCACAGTAAAAGAACCAAAGACCGATCCCACTGCCAGCACTCCATCAGCCACAATCAGGAATAAGTTGGCACCAAGCACTGATGCATGACACCAAATCTATACAAACATATAGGCCCACCCTTTCACAATCGTTCTCAATTAGGAACATTTATGTGGAAGTGTGTGACAGCCAGCGAGAGAAGACAAAGGGCAGAGTCATTGTCAGCGATAAGCTCCGGATGATAAATGGTAGGGTTGAAGGTGGAATAAAAGTATTTTCCCTGTTCCTGTGGGTGGTAGATGGCGTAGCATCAACTCTGGTTTATCTGGCCTGTGATGTGTTACAGATGGAATTGACCATTTTAATTTTATAATCATTACTAGCCCATGTGTGTGCAGATAGAAGTAAAACAAGATTTAAAGTAACGAAACTTGACGCATTTGGATCTCTGCCTTTGCAAGGCAGGGTGGAGCTGCATAAATAAAAAGCCAAGAGAGGGAGCAGCGATGACGAGCGGCAGTAAATAATGACTGTCTCAATGCACAAGAGATTTCAGACACAGTAATAGCAGGCTGCAATATGGGCCAAAATCTGTCCCAAAAGACAACATGAGATTAACCAACACTCCACTCCAAATATCACACATCCACACATAAGAGACCGCTGGTCCACAAGTCAGTCTGAAAGAAACGATAAGCGATGATATGAGCGTGTCTGAGAAAGAGGAACGCAGGGGAAAAAAAATAGAGATCTAAAGAGGGAAAGAGGAAAAAGATGGAGCATGGAAAAGAGGACAGGCATTTCAATAATTCACAAACTCCTGCTTCATTTAGAATAGAATCAGTGCCCAAAGTGGACCCTGGCATAATCCACACAGAACTTCCCCAGTTTTATTGTGTATACAGTATGTATATTTGCATTCACAGGGGCAAAAACACTGTGTGCAAAACAAACGCCTGACAAATACAATGAAACTATGCAGATCCCCTGCTGCTAGTAGAGTCAAAGAAGACGGAGACTTAAGGGAGAAGGAACGAAAACGGGCTACAGTGGAATTAATGTTTAATCAGTCACCATGTCTGTCCATGTTAGTTTACAGGTCCAAAGTTTCTGTGGTACAAACTCGTATTTCAAAAATACTTCCTCCCATTCATCTTACTAGTCCCAAATTCTTTCCATAAAATCTATTACAAACACGCAAGCAAAAATCTGTCTCTTTCCCACAAAAATACTTTGAACGTTGTTTTGCCTCCATTTAAAAATTAAATATAGCTAAGATCAGAAACGATTAAGCAAATTAATACACATGCCAGAACACTAGGTTTCCCAAGACAATTGTAGTTTGATCTGTATTTGCTTATTTTTTTTTGTCAGAAAGCAATCTTTCCAACACGAGAGCATGTTTTTTTTTTTTAGGACTTTATTGTTGGTGTTTAGGTATTTTTAATAATTTCTTTCAACAACACAAATGACCTAGTGATATTTTAAAATTTCCTGTCAATTTTAAACATATTTTTGACTCATAAAGATGGTAGGCTGCTGGATGACTGCCATAGCACTCCTACCACCGGCGTTAGCACATTTTCCAGGGGAAACCCTGCATGAGAAATGTTGACGTTTTGCTGCACTGTACTCTCGTGCAGTAGTAGAGTAGTAGTAGTAGTAGAGTAGTCAGTATTTCAATTAGAAACAAAAGTAAAATACACGTTTGTGAGAGTGCATGTCCACATACTTGCCAATTACTTTGTGTTTTTTGGATGATAACCTTGTGAATGCTGTAATGTCTGAATATGCACCTCAATCCTTTGTTACAAAAGCTAGATCCTTGGTTTTTCTTAGAAAAATAAAATAAAATGTATTCTTCAGAAATTTGGGTAGGGCTGCGAATTTTTTAGTTTTAATAAAATTATTTAAAGCATCATATTAAATTAATCAACTAAATGAATGCGATTTCTGAACAATTCTTTTTTAAAAACTGAGAAAAATGTAGGTTGTAAGGATGATGAATGAATGCCATACAAATACATCAGAGTCTCAAAGGGCAAAAGACCAACATCCTGTAGAAGTTCAGAGCCTCATCTGCAAGTTTATTTATTCACTCTCGTATCATATGACCATCTGTGTGCTCTGTCCCAAGCTAAACACTTTCCAGGAATTAAGTCATCTCTTAAAAATGCAACAAAGATACTACAGTCAAAATTCTGTTACCAAGAAGCCTCAGCCAGTACTGAGGTTAAAAGGCCAAAAAATGAAACATTTTAAAGGAAAAAAAAAATCATCATGCTTGTGAAGAAAAAATATTGAATCACCCTGAGGGTTAAGTATATTTGTGAGACATGAGAAAGTGGCTGAATGAGCGAGTTTGTTTGTAATGTCTTATGGGGAAAATATTTCCTGACACATACTACGTTGTGGAGGCCACTGCTCCTTGTGGGGACCGAATCCTGGTCCCCACAAGGGGAAATGCTGTTTTTGGGTCAGGGGTTAGATTTCAGACTAAGGTGTAAATTGAGTTTTGGTTAGGTTTAGGGTTAGGTATGTAATGGTAAGGGTTAGGAAAAGGATAAGGCTGTAGAAATGAATGGAAGTCAATGGAAAGTCTCCACAAAGATAGCCACGCAAATGTCTGTGTGTGTGTGCGTGTGTGTGTGTGGTGACCTGCAGCAACAGGCATGTCGGTTATGTAATCCTGACTGTCAAAGACATTCACACTCACAGATCGACGGATCCACACATGCACACTAGAGTCCCTCCTCCTAACCTAGAAATATTTCATCTGAGCAGACAAGAAACAAATGATTGCAGCGTCAGCATATCCAGGTAAATAATCTCGGTCCGTAATGTTGAAGCTGAAGCAATTCACTCAAACCTCAGTTTAGATTAAAACACACTCTTCTGAAGTCATTAGGCTCACTGCACTGTACAGCAGGCTCCCCATCACGCTGCTGCATTAAGTAGCATCAGCATATAGTATAGTTGTATTGCCTTACTGCAGAGAACAGCTGTATTACACAAATTCTGTGATAAAAATGTCTCTATTCTGTTGTCCATGACAGAAATTTCATTTGAAAAAGTATCATTTACCTTTAGTTCTCATATGCAGTCAAATAATTTTTTCTAACAGTGAACTACAACTGAAATGTCATTTCTCCCTTCAGATGGAGGTAAGGTTGGCTTTAAATTAAACGGATGTGATCCATAGGAGGCCCAGTTTAAACTACGCAGTCATCGTGAAAAGTACAATTCTACCTGTACTGCAACAGATGGCTCAGAATCAAGGAAAGCCAGATGGTAAAATTAAAGAAGAATTTTATTGCAAGTTGATCAACAGAAGACATGGGTAGCATAAACTAATACAGCAGGAAAGCAAAACTCTGTTATAATGCAGAACTCCAAGAAGTAGAAAGTAGCCGTAAAAAAGGAAATACTGATGTGAAGCAACACTAAAACAGAAAACCAGCCAAACTGATTCCACATACTAAACCTTAACATGTTTAAACCCTATGCTGAAGTACATTTACTGCTTATTAGCAGTATTAGTGCAACTACTTCCAAGAGTGGGGGAACAGTAGGCTTAATCTAAATTCACATAACAGCTTCTTAATACAAATTAGCATCATTTTAATGTCGAAACATGAATATTTTGATAAAAATATGAATTAAGATGTGTCCGTTCAGCTACACTGAATCAATAAAATCACAGAACTTTATGCACCAATATTATTTTAATCCAAGACAAAACGTTTTTTTTTAATAGCAACCGTTTAAAAACTGCAATTTTTAGTCATACTATATTTTTGCTAGCTGAGTTGAGTTGCTGCTGCGCACTGCCAGTTAGCAGGCCAAGAGATGGCTATCACACTTTTTCAACAATTTCAAGAAAGACAAATTTCCAGTTGCGACAAAGAGATTGCTATTAAAATTATTATGTCTTACAATTAATGTCTTTGCATGTGTGTTACGCCCCAGACTGCAGCCAGGCTACGTGAGCAGATTTCCTGACAAATTAAAAAGCTAATAGATGGGAAAAGCTCAATGGGAAAAGGCATAACATTCAGTGGACTTTTACAAGGCTGTCTCTGCTTTACTCTCAGAAAACATGTTGGAAAAAGAAAACACAAGAATGTAAAAGTTTTGATCAGCATCAAGGGAAATGTCAAGCCAATTCATACACCGGGTGGAAGTGTGGGAATAGAGTAGTTTTTATTTGAAGAACTGTGTTGCAGAGTTGTTTTAAGAAGGCTTTCTAAAAGACAAAAACAGAAAGAGAGAGAAAAAAAAAGCTGTTACGCAAAGAGAAGGACATGTAACTTCTTGTCTTTATTTACTATAAATTTCAGTGTTATGCTGACAAAGTTCAGTAACACCTTGATTTGTTTGCATTTGGCAGCTCAACTATAGAAGTACAGCAGCTATTTTCAAAACTTGCATCATGAAGCAATGTCTTCAAATCTGATTCAATACTCACAGTATAGGAGACAATCGCCCTCAGTCTCTTCAAAAGTATTGAGTAAATGAGGATACATCTAAATTCCCATATTTTTTGAGTGTAAATATTAGCACACAGTACAAGAGTAATGATTTGTTTACTCAGGCAACATGAATCCCCAAGGGAAACCCATATTTACCAGACGTTCTTGCTTCCCTTTGTGTTGTTAACAAGAGATTGTTATATAACATAAAGCAGATCTCGTAATAATAAAATGTTTGGTATTATAAATATGAAGAACATCACATGCACAACTTCTTAAAGACAAAACAAATTTATTTTTACATATAAAAAATATATGTATCAGTTGGAGAAACAGAACAACACCCACCTTTAAGTTTTTTGGTTCAAAATTATGTTTACTGATTGCAGAAGTTCATAGATGGTAGTATTTTAAGATCTGAAGTGTTATCTTAAATAAAATTAACCTAAAACAAAAATCTAATAGTGTTTACGTTGGTTTTCTGTAGACAAAGTCAAACTAGAGGTAGTCCTTGAGCCTCCAACGAAGGAGTTATTTATTGTGAAATGACTTCTTACCAGTTTAATACATTCAGCATTTTATTTCAGTTATCTCCCAGTTTAATCTCCACTTTAGCTTATATTTGCTGCTTAAATAAAATTATAAAACTGGGGTAGTTAATCATTTGGTTTGCAAACAAGTCTTTTACACTGACCCAACATCACAGTCTTTTTCAGAGTTCAAATCTATCATTCCAATCACCAAACTTTGTGAAAATATTAACATCATGAATTAAGTGAGGAGTGTAGTTGGGGAAAAAAGTCAAAAGAAAGAGCCTTAAAGATCTTAGCAACTTCACAGGGATCTAAAACATTAATGTTTAAAGTTTTACAAAAAACTTTTATGTTCCAAAAAACCAAACTATATTTTCATAGATTTTCATCTCAGAAACCTAAAACTACTTAAAATGCAAGTGAGCAAAACAAGCACAAAGCAGCACGATAAGAAGCAAAAAATTGCAAGAGCCATAATGTTACATTTGAAAAGGAGATCAAAGCATAACACACACAAAAAATGCAGTGACAGAAAAGTATGCAGCTGGAATTCATATTCAAAAAGCTGATATTTCTCAGTGTGAAACAGGAAGTTGGATATGTTGTCTAAAAGCAGCAGCCTGGAGACTTAACAAACCGGCAACCATGCTGAGGGATTTTAAAACACTTTGTGGTGAGTGTTCTTGTAAAGAGTAATGATAATTCAAAACACTAAAATTCTGGCAGCTTTTAACACCTGTTACTCTGATGTCCACAGATCTCAACCCTACCAATTATCCAAACCTCTTCATTACCTGACTACTTAAAATCAAGGATCCATGCTTAGGTGCATGCCACTTTTCTCCACCTAACTATTGTGAGGTTAATGAGGCATACGTCATGGAGAGAATGGAAGTTAAAATATTCATGTGGCAGCTGCAGTTCAGTTTTCTCTCCTGCTTTTGGTTCAGACAAAAACAAAATAAAAAATTAGTCAATATGGATAATCATCCAAAAGGAGTTTTGGATGATTATCCATATTGACTAATTTTTTATTTTTGGATATTTGGATATTTGGATATATTTGGATGGAGAATGAATTGATTTATTCCAAAATATGAAAATCAACAGATGTTTTGTACTAGTTAAGGAGATAAAAAGAAATAAATTTTATTTTCCTTCATCATAAACTTTATGCTAACAAACACTCGTCACCACCAGCTGTTGCTCATGCTCAGCTCTATAGTAGCTAAGATATAAACTGCATGTAAGGCTCCAATTTATTCCTGGGACGAAAGGTTTTTCCAATGGAGAAGCTTTTTTTCTTGACATTGATCAGCATCGATGATCTGTGTTTGTAGTAAAAGTGCTCTTCTGTATTACCAATAAGAATGGACAGATCCATTTCACATATTCATATTAGTAATGACTTTCTGCTAATAAGTCTATTTTCTGTTTACAACTATGTGGACTTACAGATTTCAAGACAGTGAAAATTTAGATGCTATGTGATCTTCCATAAAGAAAAAACTTTTTTTTTCTTTTTTTAAAGGGTAAAACTCAAAAGGTCTGTTTTGTATCAGAGTTTACATTTATAAATTCTGAAAGCGATAGGTAGTCTAACTGCAATTTATTTCTGTTTCACATTTCAAGATTTTCATTCTTTCTGTTGCTAAAATTTGGTGACAAGAAGTCTTTAAGTTTGTCACAGTACTGATGCTCTCTCTTTCATCGTCTCTGTTTCAAGATTTGTGGCAGTTTCTGCTTTCTATAGAGCTTGGAGTGACTTGCGGTACGTTAGAAAATGTAACTAAAATGAAAGAAACTTGGGTTATAGTTTCACTGCTGAACATAACAGTCAGATAGTGGAGATAAGTGGCTATTGGGCACCTCCTTGTTGTATAACGTTTCCAAGGCCTGTACAGTCAGAGAGAAGGAGCCTCAAAGCATCACCGGATGTAAATTATAAAACTGGCACAGATTTGCACCACAAAGTAAAATCAACAGGCCAGGTAAAAAAAAAAAAGAGAGACTCCAGGAAATGCAGTTCTGAGGAGAAATGCACATAGTGGTGCTCGCAACTATTAGAAGAGGGAAGAAACAAGATAAAGAAAACATTAGGACAAAGTGAAACATCAGAAGCATAGGCATGCAGATAATACATCAAAATGAAAGGGAGGAAGTGAAGATAGGGTTCCCAAAGAGGGAAAAAGCTAAATAAAGGTAACAGCTCAGAGGAAGAGCAAGCCACATGAAGACTGACGCATGATGAGAACAGGAAAGGTAGGAGAGAGTGGGTGTTCAGAGAGATGACACTTCATCATACGAACTAGTTGTAAAAAGCAATAAACTCTCTGTAGGTCTCGGCATAAGGACTTCCCAGGCAACACAAAAGGCCACGGTCATTCATCTCACTAAAAGCTGGAGCTGCTGAATGGAGCTCAAGTGGTGAAAAGTGTTTGTCACAATAAACTCCTGATTACTTCCGAACCCCCCTCACCATAAAGACAAAATACTGATGCATTATTTAATCAAGCAGCTATCTACTCTTTTTTTTTTTCTTTTTTGTTTCCAATTGCTTCGTGTCATCTAAAGGGTGCTCTGAGACCAAAAATGTTCAGAGAAATCCAATTTAAGGGCAGCAAGAAATTAGTAACTCCATGATCGTGTAAAAGACATTTTGTGTTTCATGGAAACTATCTAACATGGATAATTTCTCAGTCCTGCCTTCAGGTGATTACCTTCCTATGAAGTGATCACTCATGCCAGTTTGCACCCACCTGTACCCTCCTTTTTCTATCATCACTCTTCTCAATTGCATCTAGCTCTCACAGTGCACTTACTGTATACTGATGTGATTGTATTAAGCCGCAGAGAGAGAGAGAGAGAGAAGACGGCCCTCGTGGCCAAGATGATGTACAGAACAGAATGTGCAGAAGAGAGACGCGAAGGAGAGAGCAAGTAGGAGTTGGAGTGAGAGGGGAGGCATCCATTATTGTAATCCTAATACCCTGCCTGAAAAGGTGGCACTTAAAGTTAAGGAGAGAAGACAGACGGATGGAAGAGGGAGCGAGAGGAGAAAATGAGCGGAGGCCGTTTCTAAATCCAAAGCGCAACTTAATTTTTCAAGCATTATTGTTCTCTGGTAGAGCATCCGCACAATAACCAAAGACATTTCAGAGGTACATTAGCGTCCCTGTAGTGCATTTGTAATATTCTCTAGATATCCCAAGACGTGCGTTTCAGATGGTACCAATTAACGAGACCAGTCAAGCTCGACAGCAATCACAGCTTTTAACATTATTTATCTCACATTTAGAAACACGCAGCATATGAATCAGGGGTGCTAATTTCACAAACAGCTTTCGACAAAACGCAGTTTGTTTTTGTCACGCAGCGAATACAATAAACCCACTATAAGAGAAGCAATATGTTGCTGTAGTCTATGCAAACAATGAGGGTTATCTTTCAAAAGTGGAGGCGGAGGACAGGGAATACCCTAAAGGAATAACATCTAATGCAGTCAGACTGCTCTGGCCAATTAGTCAGGACTAGCATAGCCAGAGATGATGTCAGCCATCATTACTCACTGCTTAATGTTATAAAGCAGGAGAGAAACAAGAGAAAACAAAGAGGAATGCAGCAGAAGTTAGGCTGTACGTAATGATAGGAAGCCAAAGGAAGACGAGAAGGCTTGCGCTAATAATAGACATTTTATTAATAATTTCCCTAAGCAGTTTATCCATTCCTAAATACAAATGTTAGAATAAATCTGAAGCTCTCTGGACAGAGAACATCTGTTAACATCAATTTTCAAGTCTTCCCACTGATTTTCCAATTAGTACGAGTCTCAGTCTAAAGTCGTCTGCAGCCTCTAAAGCAAAGTTCACACCGTGCGATTATCGGCCGCCTTAGCCAAAATCTTTTGTTGTAAAACGATTGTGAAAAAAATCTATGGTCTCGAGTTTGAATTGCTGGTCAGTTTGACAGATGCACTGAAAGACCAAAGACAACCTATGGGAAATATTAAGATGTGTCAGATATTTTCTGTTCTCTTATCACGAGAGCTTCCACAGCTGTCTCCTTCTCCCTTTCTTTTCAGACTCTAATAATCACACTCATGACTTCTCGTCCACTTATTGTTGGACAGATATCTCTTGTTCTTTAGCAACATGTTCTGCCGTGTTGCGTCTTGCACTGTGCAGCATAACGCGGTTTGTTATTAAGATTTCACGACGTTGAGCTTGCACAGTGTGACAAAATCAGGTCCTGTATGATTTTGGAAATTGCACGGTGTGTGCTAGGCTTCCCAGGACCCCACTGCACAAAATTGAAACTAACATGTTTCGTTATGGGTATAGTGTAGTCAGGGCAAGGCTGACAAAATAATCAATATCTCAACATAATCTATAAGAGAAAATTAAATTATTCCAAAATGCTGATTTGTGTCAGAATCTACATAAGCATTTATGAATTTATTTATTAATGAAGTTTGAGTCTGTTAAGAAAAAATCAGAATACTCATGCAACGCAGTGAAGATACTTTGCTATCCTCGCAGTGGGACAACGCAAACACCACACACTGGATCTGCTTCCACCCTTCATTCGCTCACACACTCAGAAACTGTTAGCAAACGTCTGGTTCACTACAGCCACAGGTTTTTCCACACCGATGGCAGAATCCCAGTCAATATCCCACTGCTACCGAATGACTCTGCACTAACCTTTACCATGTTATCTGAACAAACATAAACACTTATGCATGTGTCTCTCAATGAGATAAGCTCAGCATGCAAACACAAGTGCAAACAATGAGTGCCGAAATGAGTGTGTGCTTTATTAATTTGAACAGAATTTAAACAACCAGGGAGATATTACCTTTTCCCTGACTTTATAACCTCAGTTGCGCTTCTTAGTTCCAGAATATCACTGAAAACAATTCATATTTCAAAATCCTCACCGTTTCCGGCTACTTTTAAGGACACGTGACACGGACAATGAGTAACTGTTTCATTCACTCTTCTCCTCTGCCCTTCATTTATCTCCGTGCACTCTTTTTTTCTCTTCACAACCAGAAGAGCGATTGAACTCTCAGACACCAGATAAGGTAATTAACAAACTCTACAGTGTGCAGAGTCAGCGCAAGTGTGTTTGTGCCAGACAGCAGCACTGCAAAGAGCTGCAGTGTGACAATTAATGAGGAAGATGAAGCGTTCAATTCTGTCTTTATTTCATTTTCTCATCAATCACAAAATCATTGCCATAAAAAATGACTAAGGAACGTTTATTCGCCTTAATAGAAAGTATTAACTTTAGCAAGTATTTCCTCAAACATTAGGCAAATAGCTCCATTTAAGAACTCCGACATGGGAATAGAGTAATTTTTAAGTTTGTTGCACTCAACTCTGAACTAAATGACCTTACAAAAATGATCAAACAATCAAAGTATTCAGCAAAAACAATGGGACAGTCAGATAAGATCTTTCCAGACAGACAATGTTTGCATGATCCTAACAACATCCCTTTAACCTCTGTCGCTCACTGGAAGTCTTGGATTTAAAAATGTTGGCAGCCTTTTGAAAATCTGTGAGTTCAGTTCTACACTCTCCCGAGACCACACATGATAATGCTAATCATGCTAGCTGTGATAATTATTGTTTTATAAGATGCTGAAGACAGTTTAAAATTGTCAATTCTCTGAGTCGGCAAAAGGTTCAGGTCAAAGCTTTATAAAACATGGACATTGGAAAATGGCACTTCAAATTCTAATATACTCATCCTTGGGTTCAGCCAAAGTATTAATGTTTCTTGATCTCTTGGAAACTGAAGTGAATCTGAAGGGGTTTCTTGAATAAAAGTACTCCGTGTCTGTGCTTTTTTTCCGCTCCTTGCAGGTACTGTTGCACCCTTTGATAGAGCATTGTGCATAACTAGTGGTAACATTTTGGAAATGGTAGACTTTATCTTTGGCCGGTTGCAAGTATCTAAACTAATATCCCTATGAACGACAGTGATATTTTAGCTAAAAGCCAATGTACACTTGCAAGATAGAGGAGTAAGGTAACACACTAGTTCAAAAGAAGAAGAAGGTCAATAGACGCTGCTTTTATTTTTACCACCTTTCAACCAAACTCGTGATATTAGATGCCCTCTTCTTTTTCCTCTCTCTTTCTCTCTGTAATTCCACTTTCATTTGTCTCGGCATCATGTGTAAATGAATGTGTGTGTTTCCCTTCTTGCCCTCCAAACAAAGTTCAATCCTACTACGAGAGAGCAGAGGCCCAGATCAAATAAAGCCAAGCAAAGCTATTACAAGAAAACAGAGAAGGGAAACTCCACGCTCTCCCACACTGAGACTATTTACCCCAATTGTTTTAACCCCTCGAAGCAGCAATGTGCCCCAAATGTAACTAGACCCTCTGAAGAAGTAATAGAATGTATTAAGTACAAGACTTTAAGTTAATTATTTGGTGATATATGTTGTATAACCAATGCTTTTTAAAATACTCCCAGCCATAAACTTGCTAAATCGCAAATTTAACTGGTTTCGTTTTAATCAATGACTCAAGTACTCGTGATGTCAAGAAAAACTGGAATAATGAACATTTATCTATGAACTAAACAACCCAGGATTGGTGAATACGTGAAGGCGTCAGAGATGCTTTTTTAGCAGAAAGCAGCTCTCAGTTAATTAGTAATTTGACATCTTTGGCATCACAGTGAGCCACCACTGCAGGCTACATTGAAACGGATGAGAGGATATTTCAGTAACAAATGAAAGAAAAAAAAAAATCTATCCCTGAGAGTTAATTGAATTTGTAAAGCACTGTCAGGATTTCCCTGCAAGGTTTACTCTTCCTCTTGGCATAAAAATTATCTCTTGCATCCTAATCGCTGATAAAGAAATCAAAGCCATGCAGAGGGATTTTTTTTTGGGGGGGGGGTTTGCAAACAAGCTGTCAGGAAGTAATTTTAACATCTGAATTTAAATTTACAGCCAGTGAAGGTTAAAAGTGTCACTGGGATGCTTTCAGTAAACAGTGTGCATATCTTTATGTTTGATCTGAGCTGTGCAGTCACATCTAAGTAGACTGGGGAGACAGACACAACCTGGAATTAACAACAAGAAGAGGAGACACAGATTTTTATTTATTTTTTCAATATATATAAATGATTTAACCTGTTGTCAAGGTCTATAATTTGTATAGAAATAAACAAATGCTGTTTATTTTTCAGTGTTTGTGAATTAACAGTTGCTTTAATTTCATGCTTGATCTTTATTTTTCTTGGCACAACTGGAATAAAATTAGGCATTTGTTCAATACACCCTCAAAAAAAAACTTTTTTTATTATTATTTATTTAATATCAAAGTAGAAAATACATGGTGTGATAAATTACATTAATGAAAGGGGGGAGGGGAAACCACGGAAATAAAGAAAGAAAGAAAGAAAGAAAGAATGTATTGTGTTTTAAAGAAAAAAAACTTAAATTTTGTTTGAATCATAGTAACGCCATTTGTTCATGATAATATTTTTTGCATAAATAAATCTTTAAAAGAGATTGTAATAAGCACTGCTTTCTTAGTCCGCCCATTAGTGTATATAAAACTAACAGGTACTAAATTAAAGGGGAAATATTAAGTATTGTAAAATGTTAGGCAAGCACATTTTAATGAGTCCTTGTTGGATCGTAGCAGTTTCTTAGGCACTAACAAGGGACTAGCATTCCTTTTTTTCCCCCAAATATATTCCCTTCTTTGTCGGTTTAGGTTGCTCTCAAAGGTGTGTGTTGAAATTATCCTGAAGCTTGTCAAGTGCAGGTTAAGTCGAAAATTATTTCCTAAAAGTTGTATGCCAATAAATGTGACCAGTGTTGGTGGATTGGGGCGTCTTCCTTCTGAAAAACACAACAGACATCAGAACATAAAACTGCTCTAGGGTACAGAAGCACAACTCGAGAAACCTCATCTCCTACATTTGCAAAGATATTTTTGAGTAGTTCTGGTTGGATTTTTCTGTTACTTTGCAGCAGATTGCTCACTGCAAGGTGCGTGTTTTTGAGCATAGTGTGAGCAGCATGTCTGAAGTGGCAGCAGCTCCACTGCTCCATCTGTGTCTACACAGGCGGTGTTCAGATTTGCTATCAAACTGGACGGTACCTGCATTTTAAAAGCACAAAAAAATACTCCTTTTATGCTGTATAATTTCTTAGCAGGCAAATCATACTGATCAACAAATAAAATAGCAATTCCTTTCAATAGATTTAAGCTTCAGATTGCAGTTCTGGCGCGATGTTTTCGGCTTGATGTCGACTCTGATGTCCCGCCCAAGTGTCACTGTCTGAGCTTCTGACTGTCATCCCTGCATCAGCTCATTTCTGATGGGTTTTCGGCTCAGAGAAAAGCGACCGTCAACTGAATAAAAAGCCAGCAAAAAGAATAAATCATCAGGGAGAAAAATGTCTAATTTGCACCCAACAGAGATAATTGCTGAAGAAAGAGTGTGAGGGGTAAGTATCGCTGAGGCTCGCCTTACAAAATTTTTGCTTTATCTTCACCTTCGTCTTATCGGCATCTAACATTTCCGCTTATGCTCTCTGTATGCAGATTTGTCCTATTACTTCTCATCTCCTTTTTTGCATTTCTGCAAATATTTTAATAAATTAATTAGTCTGTACTTCAAAACATATTTGTAGAATTATGAAGCAAGTCCCCCGGCACGCCGAAGTGGCTTGCAGCTAAAATTAGTGATGCCGTTGGGGAGCGTCCTTATAAACAAAAAAAAGGCATAAAATTGAATATTTGGTTGTTAAAGTTGAACATATGAATATATATTCGACTTATATTAATAGGTTGAAAGAAATAACGCGTACACATATGTTACTGTCACGAACAGTGTTGCGCATGAATGCTCTCAGAAGTGGGGCTCCCTTTTAGCATATACTTTTAACCCTGCTTTTTTTGGAAGTCAAACTTAGACTGAGCAGAGTTCTTCTTGGACACAATAGACACAGTTATGTCCTGACATGTGAAAAATATTAGGTGCGTCAATGTAGAAGAGACAGACATTTCCCTGTGAAGACCGCAGTGTGTGACCGCTGTGTGTGTGCGCACGGATTTAGGCAGTTGCATCCACATATCAATCTTTAGGGGAAACTGAAAGCTCCTTTATTAACATTATAATTTATAAGTCATGCAGAGTTTTTACTCCAACTATCAAAAAGGTAAGCATAACCATGTTTTCTTTTCATGTTTTTAACATGGATGTGACGAGGACAAACACTTGCATGTACTTGTGCATTGTGTGTGCCAGTTTTGAGAGAATTACCCTCCACTGTAAGGGACTGAAATGGGGATAAATTCTAGGACCTTAACCATTGAACTTATTCATCTCCTCCATAAAAACAGCAAGGCAATGAGAGGATAGAAAAAGTAGAGATTGCTTTACTGACTTTCCACGCTAAGTAACCCCTTTTATTGAATCTGTTAGCATAAAAGAGTGTGCGCCTCAATATCCAACAGGTGAAAAAAGGGCAAAGAACTGAGAAGAGAGTCTGCAATAGGTACAGCAAAGATGACACAAACATTAGGAAAACAGAAGGGAGTTACATAAACCATTAAACAGTAGCAAACAGAGAATTTGGTTAAAGATAAGCATTCAAACATCTTTTTATAGATATTTCCAGTCAGACAGTGATTGTCCAAATTAAGGCAAGACAGAAAATGTTGCACATTTGCCTTTGTAGCCATGTGTCCCGTCTAAATTTAGCCTAAACATTTCAACTTATAAACAGTGTTTCATCCACATTTAAACACCGATCAACTTCTTTATGTAGACAGTGTTTCACCTTTCACTTTTTAACCACAATAGGGTAAAAGGCAAGCTCATCTGTTTCTCAGTCTTAAAAACAATTCTGCACAGAAATTAAGCCAAGAAATATAGTTCTCATAGTAATGAACATAGGGAATATAAACTTCATTTTCCTGCCAACAGGGATAACACTCATTTAAAACAATCCATAGTCGCCTTTCAATGACTACAAAAAAACACTTAAAGGCACTTAGCCGGCCACAAACTGAAACTACTGCTTTTACTCCTTCTTATTCGAATCAATCAAAGGAAAATTCAAAGCCAAAGGCTTCTGGTTACCATAGCTACAAAATGGCCTGGCAGAAAAGTATTGCACTCCCCTGCCCACTTAAGATCAATCCCTTGACAGCTTCTGCATAACTGACAGATTTATTACCCGGCTAACCTCCCAACATCAGCACGTCTTCCTAAAGAGGGCCATATGTCAGAGATCACTCTCAAGCAACAAATGACAAAACTGTTACTCACAAAACACGCAACAGAAAAACAGAGCAGCTAATAATTTGACAAATCTACTTGTAAGAAGCGCCTCACTTGACTCTTACCTGAGCAGAGGAGTCAGAGCTACGTGGGCGGAGAAGGTGGAGCGTCCTGCTCAGCTGGGAGCCGACAACCGTCCAGAGCTTTACGTTGACTGACGCGAGGACCGAGTCTTTCCAGGAGTGGAGGAGGAGCGTCTCAGGTGTCTCGATGTCCTTTCAGTTTCGTCTGTCCGCAGCCACAGCCAACATTCCCTGCAGAAAAAACCCCAAAAACAAACATCAGCACATCTTTCAACTTTATTGGCCCAGTTTACCAAATGTTTGCAAAATCTACTAATGTGTTACAAGAAAGTATCCTTATGATTAAAATGTTTTCACATTTTGTGTTGTTACTTCAGTGTAACACACAGGGATTGTATGTGACAGATCGAGAATCTGTTTCAAATGTAACAAAAAAGAAAAAAATGTTTAGTTTAGGATGTTTAAATATTTTAGCAAGACAGAGTGTTTCACTGTGCTGCAGAGTTTTGTACCTTTTATACCTTTATTTGCATCCAATTATCAGTTTAACCTTCAAACAAATGCACACAAAATTCTTCTCAAAACAACCTCAAACTTTATAATTGCATAATATCACAAAGCTAAATGAGCTAAGGTGAAAAAGTTTGTCAAGACCATTAAATAAGAAACATAATGGAAACAAATCTGCATATTAATTTCTAAAACTTATCCCACACTTTGTTTTTTCAATCTTTTTAGAAGCTCCTGACCTTTGTAAAAATCTGTTTGCCGTGTCCTACACTATCTCTGTCACTGGTATACCATTTTTCTGTTGCTCTCTTGCCCTCTCTGAGGAGTATTCAGAACAACATCCAAGCTATTTATACACTGACGCTCGATCAGCATGGCAACCAGGCTTTGTTTACCCACATGAGACACCGGTTTGAGGCTTGTGTCCTCCTTTTATCCCCCAAAAACATAGCTATTAAGGTTCATTTGGGCATGTTTCATGAGCGTGGCTCACTTTAACTAAACATCTCTAATTTCCCAGCAGATCTTGGTGTTTCTGTGGAAATAAGTGAGCACATTTGCAAAATTCCTCACTATGTTGCAAAAAGGTGGAGGGAGGCTATTTGACTCAATCAGAAGAGTTCATCTCCAGTTCTCGAGGAACTATTTACTCTACGTTTTATATAAGTACCTGCATCAAATAAATAAGTTACCTCTTCAGTCTGTGATCAAGCTCTGCAGAAGCCAAGAATTGAAAAGTTTAAATTAAACATGAGAAACCAGGGAAACATCTAAAACATACAGGAGAGCAGCCCTTCAACGCTGGACTACATGCAAATTTGGTTACATGTTTATAATGTCCTCTCAAAACAGAAAAATCAGAATTTTCCCTCTTTTTCATAAGAAAACAGCCATCCAAACACTGATTGACGACAGACAGAAGACAAATGACACTTTAATTACATGCTGTACCTCTGGACTAAAGGTGTCAAGATGAAGTCCAACACTGATGCCTCTTCAACTGTTGCACAGGCAATTTTTTTCAAACAGTTCAATGAACACAATCTTCGACACGTATTAATCACGCCGTCATATTCCCCCTGCTGATGCGGGGCCTGCCTGCCTCCTATTGTGCTGAGAACTCAATCTCCAAAACCTAAGAAGCAGATGCACAGAAACTGCACGCAAAATGATGTGATGGCATGTATTACCCATTGTGTGAGTTTAACTCTACATCCTGCATGCAAAGTGTGTAATGTTATGCATGTGTACAGATAAAAGGAAAAGGATAAAAAGTTGGCGCACCTAAGCAAACTCATCTCCGTTCACGTAATACAGCTGAACATTGAATACTCAAATCATGAAAGCAGTGCACTTCAAACTCATTCACCTTTTTTTTTTTTTTTACTACAGATTTGCATTTACTCTCACGCATCAATCCACAATGTCCTACATTAATGGTGACTGAGAATTCAACTGCCAACTCCCACTCTAAACTGCAGAGTAAATATCCATTTCAAGCAACACAATACAGAAGCAAAACGATTTCAGCTGTTTCTTCTTTGAACAATCCTCCTCTTTTCTCCCAAAAGTCTAAATTTGGATTGGTTGTTCCGTTTACTGACAAGATTAGCTAACACATTGTTGCTTACTACCAATGTAAGCATTATCAATTACTGCGAGTCCACTAAATCCATAACATTTGATTCTTATTTTTTTATGATTTTATGTTTTTTCTTACACAAAAACATGGAATAAAACCTGTTAAATTTCATAGTAGTTTTCAAGTAAAACATGCGTATTGCACAGAAAAGTTGAGGTTTTTGCTATTCTGTTCTTAGAGTAACACTGAAGGTACAGCAAGTTGATATTAGCTGATATGTCAGTCTGCTTGGGTGGAGGACGGCTCTGTACTGTTGACGCTCCAAGTGTAGTTTCGAAAGTACATTACATGAAAACAGTGAGGGTTTGCACTTCCACAAAATTATGACTTGCATGAGCTTGCACCTATCAAAAGCCTATAATTGTTTTTCTTGCAAGCAGGGTGAAAGTGTTGGAGCCTCCTTTCAGCCAGCTGACCAGCAGGGTGTATCAACAGGTGGCTGGATTGGCAGCAATGAGCAATTCTATCAATTATACAGTCAAAGAAAACTCTGGTTGCCCTGGCACTCTGCTCAATAAAAGCACTTCAAAAACATGTAAGTGAAAGTAAGATGGAACGTCTGAGCACAAACGGGTCGCACCACAAGCTGAAGCAAACTTTTACAAACAACCTTTGCGTGTCACATAAAAACTTGGAAGGCCCATGGCCTTGTAGTTTGTTGAGTCATGCATGCAAAGACAAAAAAAACAAATTCACAACAGAGGAATTTCAAACAAAAAACTGGAACTTTCAAGTCGTGTGTAGTAAAAATCCAGCTTCGTGACACTAACAACAGAAACCTGCGTGACCTTTGGAAAGAGAGCCTGATTGCTGACCTGCTTTAATCCTCCCACTATTCTCTTGTTGAATTCGGGTTAATTCATTTACCATATGTATGTTCAGAAATTTTGCAGACACTTTAAATATATTCATACACTTTTATAGTAACCTGCTGGGTCATGTTAACAACTGTCTCCTCTGTTCCACTTTGCTGCACAATATTACACTGAGAGTGCAGACAGAGATTCTCCATGAGGGTCAGATTTCAGCACCACGCTGGCACAACACAGCACGCTATTTTCAGATTTGTTTGAGTGAAGTTTTTGGGTAATTCTGAGTGACAGCAAGAGTAGCAGCAATATAACCTGGTTTGCACTGTGTTTTCATTGGCCTGGCAGGCTGTTTTATAGAGATTAATTGGTCTAGTGCCATAGAAACTATGAAATAACTCAACGATATTAAGTGTAAAGCATTTGCAAAACACACCAATAAAAGGCTCCCCATTTTCTGTTTATGTGAAAGATGTTTTGTAAATATTATCCATCTTAGAATTTTACTTGGAGAAAGACAAAAAAAAAAGCAGTAAAAACTAAAAATCCCTTTATATCAATATGTTATAACTGTGTGATTTTTTTCCCCCCTTTTTTTATGGCTCAGTGTGATGATATCCTCTGTTAACCTGTATCTTGTCAGAAATCAATATCCATCCTGGCTGGAGTTGAGGGGTCAAATCAATACAGAGCAGAGCTTTCACCTGGTTTAACCCTGTCAGTCTGCTTCAGGGAAAACATTGGCCTAAATATTGTGAAAAGACAGCTTCCACTTACTGGGCTCAGACTCGGTTCCCTGTCATTGTGTGATGAACTCAATACTCCTGACAGCCTGCTCTCTGTATATCTGTTCACAGCCCCTTTTGGCCCGCCATATTATTGCTTTCCAGCCTGTTGTCCCTCCTCTGTCTCACACAGGAACGGACACACCTGCATGAACCCACCTGCGCATACGCATTCAGAGACGCTGACAGGCAAAGCTGTGAAAAACGAAAAAAAAAACAGAACCATGGGTGAAACTGTCATGTTTGTGTTCCTGTCTAGGTGTTCTTGTAAGGTTATGTTTGAGAAGACCAATTTAAACTTTTAACCCTAGAAGTGGAGGTATTGTATGGACACCAAGGACATTTGTGATGCTTGTTATTTTTAGAGAGATGTTGTGACAACTACAGACAAGAAGCTTTTAAGAAGCAGCTTAAACTTGGGCCAGAAGAGAGTTGGAATAATACTGAGATACAGGTTATGGACAAGAAATGAAGGTATGAGAACTTGTCGTTTTAAAATGTATTCGTTCCATCACAGAACAATAAATGTTGAGGCTTTTCAGACCAAAAAAAAAAACAGAATATCTAAAAGCCAAAATGTCCATGCATTTAAACTGAAAACTACAATTTTTTGTGTGTGCAAACACATCAAAGGTCAACATGCTGTAAAATGTGCTAATTGTTTTGAGTTCAGTACAAATCATATAATAAAGACAATATTTTAATCCATTCATTCTCAGTAGGATGAAAAAAATATCACCAAACCCCTACAGCACATTTTCTCTTTTATGCTTTCCTGTTTGTTGCCTTGAACTGTTAAACTCTAAAGAATAAAAGTTTGCACAAATGAGTTCACACTGTATGTATTAAAAGTATAGAAAGGTTTTTAAAAACGTGATTAGGAAAGTCAAACCTAAAATGTAACTGAAAATACGTATTAAATAGAAAAGTCAGACTGACTCATTTCTAGCTTGTGGCTATTCTGTTCCATGACGGCTGAAGCTCCACCTGAAGAAAAAATATTTAATTCCTATTGTCCTGCTAAAGAGTTAGTTCTACATATTTCAATCTGTACTTCTGACATTTCAATATTTTTAACCTCACAGATGCAAACATCAAACATAATTGTAACTGCCACGTAAAATGTATTGTATCAACATCAATTCAAAAGAATGCTTCAAGAGCAACTATTAGTTGAATGTGATATTCTACAGTTGACCAATGAGTACAACCCTTAGAAACAAAGAGTTAATGTGATAGTGAAAGTGATGCTAAGGAGCAATATTATTGTTTATCATATATTGACTGTGATAACCCCGCATTTTGCATTACTTCCTTTTCAAATACAAAATGCCCTCAACTGTGACAAATTTCAGCGTTCTAGTCACTAAAATTAAATACTGGTATTGTAGCGGTATTGTAGCGGTTCAATATAATTTGCAACTCTAGCTGTGATCATTATGAGAGAAGGAAGATGAGATCGGAAAGTGTGGTTTTAAATTAAATTGTAATCACGGTATCTGACAATGTTATTTTATGGGGGTTTTGTCTTTCTAAAATCATCCAGCCCTACATGTAACTGATTTTATCAAGCTGTTGTAACATCGGGGGATGTGTGATGAAGCAGTCGTTGCCGTCATTGCCTTGGAGCAAGAATATTCCAGACGTTCTGAACCCCAGGGAGCGTGGAGGACTCTCCACGCTCCTTAACTAGACATCTTATGTATCTGATTTGTACTTTTTTGAATGGAAAAGACAGTTCATTCATTTCGTAGTAGAATAGCTGAAAAATGTACGCAATAGAATTAAATTCGTCTCAAGGCTGCAATATAACTTATGTAATCTAGAAATAGTTGCACAGATACAGCCAGAAAAAAAAGCATACAACCCTTTTCAATGCATTTCTTAACAGCTGCTTTTCAAGGAGAAAGTGAAGCACAGAAGTAAAAGAGGGAGTCTAGACTGTATTGTTGCTACTGCAAACGACTGAATTCTATTGAGATTTATAATCTCAACTGATTTTAAAAAGCATTAACTCGTAAAGATCCGAAGCCACAACCAATGACTTTTTTATATCTCTGAACAGTGTAAAAGAATCAGGATGATTGTTTTAGGTTTTATTGCAGTCTGTGCAACTGAATGCGACTGTGTAAAACTATGGGAGCAGAAAAGAGAGAGGGAGAGGCACCTATACAATGTGACACTGAAAGAAACATGACCTGTGTTATGCAACTCACTCATTTGCTCTCGACACTATCCCTGCAGGTCAAAGTATAGTGCTCACAAAAGCTGCCTAAACAGGCTTCAGTGTACCTGTTGGAAGCTTTTTCCAGCTAAAAATTGCAGACATGCACCCACTAACAGTGAAACGGTATACGCACTGAAACACCACTTCAACCATATAGAACCACGAGCTTTACAGCTGAATAATCAATAAAGTGCTGACACAACTCGACCAAAGTAAGGTGGACTAGTCTTGAGAGACAGATTAAGACGTAAATGTATTTTGTCAGCAAGAACAGGATTGAGACATCATGAGAGACTTACTGTCTGTCAAGGGAGAAAGTTGCAGATGTTTACTGTGAAAGCAGCTCTATAGTTTCTGTCTTTTAGGCTCTTTGCAGCGGGAGACAATCAGGATGAAAATACCCTGAAGCTCTTGTACTGCTCTGACTGCACTGTTAGAACATGAAGAGATGAAAATATTCACTGCTGACTTAACTAAGAGGTTGATTATGAATGGTAAATAGTCTGTACTTGTACAGCGCTTTATCTAGTCCAGAGGACTTCGAAGTGTTTCACGCTATATTCAGTCTTTCATCCATTCACACACACAGAAATGATGTAAATAAATAAAATCTAGCTGTTTTAACATTATTTCCATGATTACAATTAAGACATCAATTTAAAAAAACAAAAAAGGGAGGCGAACACAACGCAGCTGGAGAACAATTCAAAAAGGCGAAGACCTAGCAAACTGGCACCATACCCATGGATTTAAAAGCTCTCTGAGGTGAGCCTGTTATTCACCACAGTTAAGAATGACTGTGACAAAAACAGTAATTTAAGAAAGTTAACGTCTACCAGCATTAAGGAAGACGTTGCGGTGTATTCTTGGGTCGTTGGCTAATTATTCTGCATTCACATGCAGATAGAAAATTTAGACAGCTTATTATAGATTATGAAAAAAATCGGAGCTGCTCATAGTATGGAGACTTTTAAAGAAACGCACCACTACTCGTTAACTTTTCATTTAAATACAAGTTGATATCTTAATTTTTACAAATTCTGTGTTTTATATTGAATCAAATTTTTTTTTATCAATTTTTTACAAATTTTAACTCTTGTGATTTTACTACTCTAATGAGATTATTTTTACTATCTTCACCGTGTAGTTCATTGGTCAATAAATAAAGTTAACATTGATAAAAAAAAAAATAAACCACTATGTGTAACAGCCAATGTTTTGTACTGGTAGAGGATAAATAAAAAAATGAAAAAAACACAGTAAATGATGTATTTAATTGACCTAAAATCAACATGCTTACACTTATCTAAGTGGAAAACACAACAAACAGGCTGAGTGGAATTTATTTTTGTTTGATACTTAAGACTGGCTCTAAAACCTAACTGCCCTTATTGCAGAAAAACACCATTTTAATAAAGCAATAATATGCCTTTTTTCATGATTGAGTTCGTTGATTTTTCAGTACAATTACAAAGAACAAAAGTCATTTCAGTAGTAGTTATTTAATATTTTTTTCAAGTGTGATTTATGGGGTGAAATTTCACTTCAGTGGCAAGTACTTCATGTCCAATAATTAGGCAAAAAGCAAAAATGATTTAAAACAAAAAGAGAGTAAAGATACTATTGGAAAGGTGCAGAACTACAACGATGTACCTACTGGATTCAAGAGTGTCAGTAATCACACAACTAATCTATCAATAACTTGCAGAACTCCTAAAAACTTTCAGATACCACCTAGATTTTCACAGTACTAACTACACACTGTATGGGCCCTGTTGTAATCATTTAATTTTTCATGAATATTAAGGTCATACTACGCTCACAATGATGCTAATAAGAATATGACCCCTTAGCCTAAAGGAACACATTAAAAACTAATTCAATCCCCATAAACCTCAAATTAAAAACTGATTAACGCTTCGTAAAATCCACTGATAAGCTGAAGTGAATGAACAAGAACATAGCAACAAGCCAGCTCATTCCCTGGCAGAGCTTTTCTACATCCAAAATGAAAGTTTATGAAAATAGATGGCCTTTTTATAAACAGTCCAGGCTTTCATGACACCATCAGGAAGCACATTTGCATTTCGCCTGGAAAGCGGCTGCCTCCACACACCTCAAATAAAGAATGAATAGCTGTCTCCCACGCTGCTGTTTTTAGCCAATCATTTGAGTCCTCAGAGCATTTTTGACTGAGGTACTTAAAAAAAATAAAAAATACACGAGCTGGAGATGGATCATGGTTTTACAACAGCTGAGCAGGTTTTAGTTTTATTTTTAAAGCAGCGCTGCTTCTAGAGTCAAACATGCCTTTTCCAAAAGGAGAAGAAAACTGAGCACGCAAAATGTGCAAAAAATAGAAAAGTTCACCGAAACCAAACATACTTCATCCAAAAGCCCCAAATAAATTGCACAGCTGCACATATACATGTGTTTATCAAGGAATAAAGCCAAAAATCTTTCATAGAAATTTTACTTAAAAGGCAATGAGGCCTAAAACAGATGAGTAAGGCCTGCTGAAACACTACTAAAACCATAAGTGTTGAAGGAGAGAGACAATAACATTGTACACTCTTTCACAGTTGTACATTTCTGCTTATACCCCAGAAGAAATGTGTGTTTGAATGACTCTTGGAGACGTTTACTACTATTAAAGATGAGCTCACACGTTTCCATGTAACTCTGCATTCCTCACATGTCCCTCATTGGTAGAGGGGGCACAGAGTCACGTAGAGCCCAGCTTTGATCACCTTCCAAAGAGCCGAACATCAAAATAAGGCAAACGGGTTGAGAGAAGGACCACACAAGCACAAACCCCTACACAAAACACTGTTTAAAACCATTCACACTTAAAGCTTTCTTCTAAAACATGTTCCCCTAATACACAAAAAGCCATTTTGCATTTGCTTTGCGCACAATGCATGGAATTTACTTTTGGTTTTAATTACAACACACATTTTCTTGAGAATTATCTGTATGTAAGATGAAGTGGCCTTTTCCTGACTTATGAAAATAAACACTTCTACAGTACTCATCTTCTTGTTTACAATAATGAATACCTCACAGCACACAAGAAGTTATGAATTGCTAAAAAAAATAATAAAACTGACTCACTGATCAATATGACAATGTAAAGTATGAGCAACGCAAAATGCTTCAACTATAAATTTGTGGCAGAGACACTAACTGAAGCACCAACCTTTGTTTAAAAGTCTTTTATTTTCTCCATTGAACAAATGAACTCAAATTGAAGGTCGTCCATTTTTAAGCTTCTTTTAATACATTGTTTTACCACAGGTTGTGATGAGTAAACAAAATAAATCTGAAGTAAAAACGTAAATTATTAGATATTTTTAAAAAAATAATAAAAATTTGACAGTCCTGTGTCACAAGAAATATGACCGAATAGCAGCAGCTACCACAGGTTGGTAGTATTATTTCATGGAAATGCAGCCTTGCAAATGTGGGATTCATAAGAACCCATATGCAACTCTTTGGGAACATCAGTCTTCCTCAAAGATCTCAAAATGCGTTGAAAGACTAGTCAACTTTTACTTTTTCGTTATCTGTAATAATTTCAACAGAGGGCAAGAAAATGGTTTCTGAAGGCTTAGCTGCTTTAAGGAAGTGAAAGTTGACTGACTGCAGACAGAAACTTTGCTGAAATCACTAGAAATGTTGATGTGGTCTGTTCCAGAAAAGGAAAATTGAGCCGTATCTTGGATCAGGAATGTGAAGCAATTGGTCAATAGACACAAGTCACAAATTACAGGTGTATTTCATGCAATAAATGTTTGTAGTGCAAAACAGCACTAAATTTCCAACATTTGGATGCTTACTAGTATGAGTTGCAATTTAGTAATGCCAAGAACAACTGCTGAATTCAAGAAAAGGTTCATTTTTGATAATTTTGTGAATTATACTTGATCTATATTTTTCTATTTTTTTCTTTCATATTACTTAATTTTATAAATTCCTTTTCTATATGTTCCTATAAATTAAAATTTTTATACTAAAACAGTAAAAAGAAAATAGTTTATTACAAATAAATTAAAACTTACAATCGTGTCCACTGTGTAAAACAGAAGAGACATGTTGAACTTTCTAAGCTGGCTGGAAAATGTGTGTGTTCTTCATAAGCAAACTCTCTCTCTAAAAAAAAAAAACAGAGTGTGTGTGTGTGTATGTGTGTGTGTGTAAAAAGGTTACGTAAAAATAGTAACGCCCTCTATAAATATTCCTGTTCATTTGTCATGTACCAACCAGTCAAGTCAACAGGAGTGAGTCAAGTTTTAAAAGTTAAAAGTTATTACGGGGTTCACAGTGGGGCCCCAGGAAGTCACCAACATACGTCAGGAAGAACAGTGATTGTGACAGCTTCCTGCTGGCGGCACAGGTGCTCGCATCCAAAGATCCACACTGATGCACGAACACTTGGCCAGACCACTGTATGCCCCCTTCCTGACACACCTGAGATACATAATGGCACACATTAGGATGCACATGCACGCACACATGGAAAGTACAGGGGCTCACACCGCCCCACCAGCTGTCCCTCAGAGTGTCCAAGAGAGGACAAAGAACACTGAGACAAGAGGAACAAGAAGGAATGAGTGGGTGTGTGTGCACGCATGCGTGTGTGTGTGTGTGTGTGTGTGTGTGTGTGTGTGTGTGTGCGTGCGTGTGTGTGTGTGTGTGTGTGTGTGTGTGTGTGTGTGTCAGATCGTGGCTCACTTCCAACTTTTTGCACTGCCCTTAACCCAAATAATGTTTCATTATCTTAGTTTAACCTTCACCAAAAGAGCTGATACTTTACCAGCACAAACTCCAGAGTTCATTACAGAGACTTTATAAATGAGACAAATTTAAAGTAGTTCATAGGATCTGATACAAAAGGTAAAGGATAAATATTTAAATCTTAAAGAAGTGTGACATGCATTCTTACTCACTTCCCATAGGTTGATACTTTCCTTTTTTTTTTTTTTTTTTTTGCAGAAATCATAGCTGGAGGTCATTTGTGGTATCTTAGTTAAGAGACTTTCCTGTAAGAGGCTTCCCTGTTCCTGCTGAAGAAAGGTCCACCAACAGCATGACACTGCCGCCACCATGCTTCACTGTAGAGATAGTTTTCCACCATAGAGGGCTTGTATGTGAAGGCAAAAAAATAAATTAATAAATCAGATTTCTTCTTATCAGATCACAGCATTTTCTTCTATGTGTTCTAAATTTTCAGTGTCTTCTTCAAAGTCACATAAAATCAAATAAAATCCCAATAATATTTACGTATGTTTGTGGTTAAAAAGTTGCAAAATGTGGTAAAGCACTCTATGTATAAGTTCCTGCATCAAGCACCTTTAAGCGAGTTCATTCTGGCAGCTTATGATCTGTAAAAACAAACAGACACATTTCCAAGCTTTAATATGGAATTCATTCACTGAAACAGAACCTTAGATGCTTCTGGTGACTGCAGGTTATGTCAGCGCCAAGCCCTGTCAGCCACATGACACTATAAAAAGCTGTTTCCCTTCTACTGTTAAAAAGAAAAAAAAATCTGGCATCAGTTATATAAGCAAGGTCGGAAGGTCAGAGCTGCTCGCACCGTGAGGCCACACCCTGCAACGCTGTTAATATTCCATAGTGACTTACACCGTCAACACGCAACAGGCCGAAGACACACAAGGAGCCACACACATCTGCCTCAAGGTAAAACTCAACTCTGTTTCAGAGATTTAAGTCACTGAAGATCAACACCTTAAACATTACATGATAATTCTTTCTTCTAGAGTGAAAGCAACCTGACAAGTGATCGATTTAATCGTGAGCAAGATGATTCCTTAGAGTAGAGGCTGTTCTACGGAGACTACCTCCACCCCCAATAAAGTTACCATTAATTGGTACTAGCCATATTTAATTAAAAGCAAATCTGCATAAAATGTTTCACTTTGAAGCCCTGAAAACAAATGTAACAATGCAGTATGGACTGTTATGATTGGCTTTGACTGCTGCATTTTCTGCTGTCAAAAACTGAGAAGGTTGGATAAAATTTCACAATGCAACATAACTATGAACATGCATTATAGCTTTTAATATTAATAACAACAATAATAATAATAACACTCATTATTATGATGATAATAGTAATTATTATTATTATTATTAGTAGTAGTATTAGTATTAGTATATGATTCATGGGATACCATTTCAAAATTATTAGACATTTGATAAGGCAAAGAAAAAATGACAAAAGCCTGTATTAAAATTGTAAAATACAACAGAGGTAAATACAAAAAAAAAAAAAACTGGGAACAAAAAAATTTTTAATATCCACAAATTTGATATTCCTCAACTTGAAGACATGTAAAAACCTGCTTCTGAAGAGTTTTTTGAGTAAAATTGAGATATCCAAAAAATACAAAGGGACAAAACATGAAGGCAGGAGGCAAACCTAGAAATAAAGCAGCTTTCTTAATTGTAAGTCTGGATTGGGTTAGAATTCAAAATCTGTTATTTTTTTAATTAAATGAAGCACAGGACACACACAAAAAATAAAGAATACTTGTTTTAACAGTAAGGAATACCAATCCTTTAGGCCACAACAGACATAAAAACTTATCAAGTCAATCATTTAGGTTGGATTTGAATAGAAGGCGTATGCTAAATTCAGTAAGTAACGCTGTATTCCACCTTCATATCACTTCCACAGTCCACAGTACAGCTCAACAGCCCCAACAACATCACAGCATTCATGCACACAGCTCACACACCTGTGCTGCAACAGCTACTGCTGTCTGTCAGACAAACATGAAGGCAGAGAGACATCTACCTGTTCTGGAAGAGCCATCACCGCGCACAACTGTCAACTGTTTGTTTAAGAACCTTCAGCAAGGTGCTTTTTAAACTGCATGAAATCCAGCAAAAAGAAAGAAAAGCCCCTATAGTGAGTGTAAGTGGTGATGAGATGAACTGAAGTGTAACATTCCCTTCTGTGATTGGCAGGCAAGGAAGCTGGGAGGGAAGACATTTCTACTTTCTTGGTATTCAAGCCTAAGAATGAAAATCTGCTACCTATACAAAAATATCCAAATACTACATCCAGCAGTAAAACATTTGAAATTATCTAAGCAATAACCCTAAAAAATCTCTGTCTTCCTCCTTGCCAATTACACACAGAAATTGGTATCTGCTGGACTCCCATTGGACAATCCCTCTCAGCACGGAGAGCAGTGTATTTCTGAGTTTTTAGATGCACACTAGCAGAAATAAGTGGTGCAACAAGCATTGGTTTGTAAGGTTAATGACGTAATTTTACTTCAGTCAAAGCACAACTAATGAACCCTGCTTGCACAGGACCGGAGAGAAGACGCATGGAGTGTAAATCTGGGGTTGGTGTGGCTAGCTCACAGAGATCAGTGAAAGAAAACTGATTTTGGATTTAATGGAGCTTCTGTCATCTGTATCCCTCATCAGCTGCTAAACCGATTAAACTACCGATGCTTTTTCCTTGTTTACACTGAAGGTGAAACTGACGTTGGAGGTGCAGAAACTTCTGCTGATTGTTAGGGAACGTTGCAGAGTCGATCATAGCGCTGTGGTTGGAAAGCAGGTGAGCAGCAGAGAAAACTAGACTTAGCAACTAATAAGAGTACAATAGTACCAGGGTTTTTCTTCCAAACTTGGTTAGTAAGATTTTTCTAACTTGCTGCGATCCAGAGACATTCAAACCGCCTTGGGAATTAAGCAGGGCAATCTTGGTTTAAAAAAGGCATATATCCCTGAAAAAAGGACATAAAAGGAATTTAAAAAATTGAAGCAGACTAAACCTTGTTGACCCTGCGACAGTGTTTTGTTTTCTGTTCTCATCAAGTACAGCTTGTCAAGGCCTTTTGTTATGCTGGACATTAGTCACAGTAATGGGCACCAGGGGGCTACAAACGATACAAGGTCACGCTGAAATTATTTTCTTGAAGCAGCCACTAAAACAGTGTGCAGTAATTCAAGGATGTGTACACTTAGCCTGATAGACTAATTGAAATTTAAAATGTAAGTTTATAGCAGACATTTCAGGTATATATTTTTTTATTTTTGAAAACATCTATGAAATATGTCACATAGAGTCTTTTTTTATTATTATTGATTGCTTTAAATTCTGCCTTAGGATATATCCATAACATTTGAACAGGCAATACAGAAAGTAAAAGTCTGAATACCAAATTCTAAACAAAGCTGCTGCAAGAACTCTAAATGAGGGCGCTAATTCTGCAGTGACTGGTAATGTTGAAAAAAAGACGCATGCATAAGTGAGCACTGACACAAATATACACGCAAAGGGTAATCTAAGGTCAGGGAGTTCTGAGTGCATTCCCTTCTGACATATACTGTACCAGAGCCCTTTCTAACGCTCGACTCAACATGAGTTCTGTGCACACACACAGATGCACACAGGAGTGCCCCAAGTGCCTATACATGATTAAAGGACTGAAAGTGGGGCAGGCGCACAGTTGTTGCTCTCTGAAAATGCTGCAACTTCTTTTAACCCAGCCTGACTCAACACACACACACATTGATGCATTGTCACACCCAATCAGATCTTAGACTACCAAGTGCGCGTGGGAACATGCACAAAATTGCAGGCCAATAACCTGCATAGCATCTAGCAAATAGCTGAGTAATTCTCTGCAATGGAGCAGCAGGAAGAAGAAGAAGAAGATAGTCATCTTAGTGTTGCAGATCACAAAGAAAAGTGGACATAATCATTTCTATTGCAGCCTTGTCTGTAATAAAAAAAATGTCTTTATGTGTTTTATGCAAGATTTTGCCCACCAATATTCTACTAAAAACTGGTTCGATTTGACCTGAAGGAACAATGACTAAAGACACCCAAGGGAATTAAAGGGCTTCATGAAACCTGAACTGATATTACTTGGCCTGCTGTTAAAGCACAATCACAAAAGGCTGCATACATTAACTGAAAGATGGAATGGACATTAGTGTGAGATAACTGCTATAAGCATGACTACATCACATTTATATGAGATTTAGTCAGGGCATTTGACTTATGACCTATACACCGTTCATAGAAAACTGCAGCTGGAAATTTTGTAAAAGCCTCAAATAGTTCATGATTCCCCATACATACTGGTAAATAAATCCATATAATTACTATTTTATCATTTTGATGACTAAGAAAAGCATTTTTAGCACAACTTTGTAGGTCTAGGTCCTACTCATATGTTACATAAAGGAAGATCAGACATTAAAATATTTTAGGCAGATTAAGTTAAATCTGAGTCATGTACAAATATCAAAAATCAAGCAGAGATTTTTCTCATGACTCATCGCAGCTTTCATCCCGAAGAAAAGGCAGATGTACCAGACGTACCCTGGATTTGCAAGATTTTCCAATTGATTAATTTTGTGGGATATCCGTGCACACATTGTTCCTTCTAAACATAATAATCCCTTCAAAGTTGTTCATATTTGGTCACCTTATAACCACAAATTTTAATGTATTTCATTAGGATTTATGAGATTAAAAGAGTACTGATGAGTAACATGAAAAGGAAGGAAAATTCGTATATTTATTAAGTCACCATTACTCTGATAACCCAAAAGAAAACAAGCAACTGCCTCCAGAAGTTACCTAATCTCTACATAGCATTAACTTGGGTATAATTTACTCTCAGGATAAATCCAGTTGTTCTGTAAAATAACAAGAGTTTGTTAAAAGAAGAATATTAGGTAACAGGATCATGAAGACCAGGGAACACAGCAAGCAGGTGAGTGAGAAAGTTGTAGAGAAGCTTAAAGCAGAGTTAGGTTATAAAAATATTCTATGCTTTGAACATCTATAGAGAGAAATGTTCAAATCATCCTTTTAAATTGGAGAAAAGGCTGTCCACCTAAGCCGATATGATTAAAGTACAACCATTAACCTAATGGTTGTACTTTAAAGTAATGGTTCAGAAAATCACAACAAAGAAGCTATTATTGAAAGATGGCCGTAAGAAGTGTTAAATAGGAAAAACTCTTGAGTGTGGAAGAAAACCAACACCGTTGGTTGTCTCTGTAGACATACAGTGACACATGGAAGTGGCAGCATCATGATGCTTTTCTTGAAAAGAGACAGGCAGATAAAGCAGTGAAGATTTAAAAAGCTTAATTAGTCCTAATACAAACGCACTGCTGGACGAAAACCTGATAGAGGCTGGAAAATACTTGGGGCTGGCCCTGGGGTTCACCTCCAAGCAAGACAATGCCCTCAAATATGACACAACAGCTTCAGTGGTTTAAATAAAAGCATATTCATGTGTGAAAATGATCCAATTAAAGTTGTGAGCTGGGAATCTAAGCTTGAGACATTTTCCAAGGTAATATGGACGTAGAAATCAGGCATACAAGGCAAAATAACTTGATATTCAATTGCACTGAAATGCCTCCACAAAGAGTTGACATAGGGGGATCTAGTTAAAATTACATACATTTTTTTATTGCAAAATGTAGATAGCATAACAGTCTAGTCTATCCCATAATATCCCAGTAAAAAAAAAAAATCCTGAAATGTGTGATTGTAAATTGACGAAATGTGAAAAAGTCCATGGAGGTATTCATCTTTTTACAACCCTCTGATATGAAGTAGTTTGAACTAATAGGAAAGAAAATATACAAATCCCTTATGCTATCCGAACAGCATTTTGTCAAATCAGGTCTTTTCCACCACATGGGGCTTCCAGGAAAAAAAAAAAAAAAAACAACAAAAACATGTAAATGAGTAAAATAGCACAAGCTTACGGTCCTTACGAGGCATTATGAAACTGTGCCTGGGTTTTAAAAGATTAGAAGTAAACAACAACATCATAAATCTCACAAATCTCTTTTTTCCCAAAGCCCCAGCACGGAGGACTGTGTAGTATTTGTATTATTCAGCCATAATCATGTGCTGAAGGAGAGAAGGTTCAAACAGAAACCTACAAATCCAGCAGCAGATTCTTAGCAGCCTTGTGCAATGTTTCTCGAAATTAGATCACACGCAGGGGAATGGCGGACGTTGTGATTTGGGAACTACGGGAGGAATTTCGTAACAAGGAATCCTTGAACTTGTGGGTATTTCCAGTTTTAGATCAATGATTGTGTGGAAAATGGATGCTTCTATTTCCACATAACTATCAAAAAATAAACAGAAAAGAAATTATGCAAAGCTACAAACTATCCCTTTTTAGGAGAAGCTGTTATGAAATGCAGATAGTGAGCAGGTCATTTTGATAAAGCCTACATTAGTTGCAGGTCACCAGATAGGAGTCGTACTTGTACATGTGCAACATCAATGTCAGTACCTGTAATTCTACACACCTTTCTTCAATACTAATCTCATCAACAATTGTCGTTTTCTGAAAAACATTCAGGGTCAAGACAAGGCTGCAGGACTTTTACCAAGTATATAAGCCTTTTAGTGTTCCTGAAATCTGTATTTGCACAACTGTCAATATATTGACATCACCCAGACAACTGAATGTAAACACAAGCAGTCAGCAGTAATAACCACAGCACATGACAGCATCTGCAGATAAAAACTTTGTAGCCTTAGTAACCGGTGCTACTTCCAATCATAAATACACAGCCACATCCAGTGCTGCATGCCTCGAGCTCATGGACAGCATATGCGATGCTGTACAGTTACTCGGGTATCCAAAGCCATTATTGTGAGACATTACATGTGTGTGATGCAAATAATGAGAAGCTGTTGTGAAAACGGAGCTGAATCATGGGCAGGAGAATCCGGTTGTAATCTGGCTTTAGCTTAAAATAGCTCTTACTCACTTTCTGAGAGATTTTTTTTTTTTTTTTTTTCAGTGCAAACATAACAATCAGCTTTAAAAGCTTGACAAATCGACTTAGTTCTAGTTCTTGTGTTTAATGGTCACTTTGTACAGGGGGGATTTTATGGAGGCTGTTGTTTCACAAATAAACCTCAGAAAGTTCCGCTGTTTGGTTTCCTCTGCAGGAAACCACCCTGATGTGCCTGTCTACCATTACCTGTAAAGAGATCTGATTTACAATTATGTTATATATTATGTTACTCTTTATTAAAGGGGCAATTGTATTATGTTAAATTGACTTCAGAATGTTATTCCTTCATCAAAAACATATCTGGAGTGTTGCCTTGATTCCTTTATGCATGTTTAAGAAATCTTTTAATCTCCCGTGGCAACCGTTCAGCTGTGCAAAATGTCTGGTGGATCTAGCACCGCCTTCGAGACGCAGCTCCTCCTCAGAGCTGCTGTTTCCCAGTCGTCACAGAGCAGCCCTCCCTCGCCACTATCCCACTGATCTCATTTTACCAGCCACTTCTCAGTGCAACATTGGTAAAAATGTTGTCAAAAATGTTACTAGAGGAGCCATGTTGTGATGACTTCCTGAAGGCGGAGGTTCAGAAAGAGCATGAGTTTTTAAAGAGACAAGGTGCAAAGAGTTAAATTGCAAAGTCACGTTTCATTTAAGTCATATTTGATATACATAGCATTTTTATAACAACTGAAGTTAACATAGTTGCTTGATTCTGCAAAAATGGCACATGTGGACAGAAACTACATAATGCTGCCCCCTTAAATTCATCAAAACTGAGAAGTTCCACTACAGTTTTTCATAAATGCTTATAATCTGTAAAGGATTATAAGCATTTTTAATCCTTAACAAGAATTTTCTGTTCATTCAACATTTTAATGGGACACATCATTTTTACCAAAGAACATAAAGTACATTTTCTGTCTTTAATATCCTGGATCCTGAATAATATGACTCATGAAAACTTCCAGGTCTGAAAGTCAAGAAATCTGGAAGTCAGTATGTGCTGGAAAAACCCTGGTCAGTGCATTTCTGGTCAAGCAAATAGAAAGCCATCTTAATAATCAGTTACATAGAATAGTGTACGTGTTTCTGCAAACATATGAGCATAAACATCTGAACCTTAGCTTTTTATTTTCATTCCTCAAATCTTTTATTTACATGTAAACAACAAAACCTACCTGTAAGACCTAAATGCGCACCTAACTTTCAAGGCTTGTGGATGGAGCTGTGTTTTAACACAGACTCTAATCAAATGGAAAGATTTCCTACAGCTGCTTAAACCATTTAACAAAATTGATCTCATCCATTCCCTAAAAACTTCAGCCACATCCTCCCACCCATTTCCGAAACAGCACCTTATTTTCAACTCATTCACCTCCTCATTTCTCATTATGAACCTTTTCTTCTCTTTATGAGTTTACTTAGAAAGAGGATAGAATAATCAGAAAGCACTTCAGTCTAGTCTGAAGAGTTTCAATGTTTTTCCTGAGAGATTTCAGCGAAATGCATCTAATTTTTGTTTGTTCAACCTCTCTTATTCTTCTCAAATTGCATCTCTTATCTCATGTTCCAATGTTTATTCAGTCAGTCCTGCTCTCTTTTATTACAGTCCGAGAGAAGTACTGAGACAGTATGAGATTCTTATAATATAAAAATCTAAAATAAAAGTACTAAGGTTTGCTGCATGGTGTATACTGACAGTGGGAAAAATAAGTATTTGATTCATGATTCATTTGTTTTGCAAGCAATGGGATTTGGTAACCTGCTTTCAGTCAGCTGATCGGCAGCATGAAGCAACAGGTTGATGCTATCTATGCTATTTCTGTGGTCTCACATTTAAAAAGGATTTTAAACTGAATTTATGGCACGACAGATATTTCAGTTGTTTTGGAACAGGAATTATTACCAGTAACTGAACCACAGTCGCAGCGTTTGAGAGACAGAATGAATAACCACTTTCACTTGCCTTCAAAGCTTCCTGACACAAAACTCCCCAGATGAAACTCTTAAGACAAACTACTAAGATTGAATGCATATAATATTTTACAACACTGGGTTGCATTAGCAAAGTTTAATTCCATCAAAATGGAGAACTGAGTGTGTGACAAATAGGCTGCACCAGCTAAACCTGTCAGTTTTAAAACACAGTAATATGGCACCAGCCTGTTTTTTTTAGTTAGTATGACAGCAGCAACGTTCCAAGGATTATTTCTTAACACAGTGCAAAAGATGCTTTAGAAAAATTATGGAAAGCACAAAAAAAATTAAACAGGTAACACCTGAGGTCTAGTCTGGTCAGTATGCCTGCAAGGCCATTAATCATTTCTAAAATCACAACAACAAAAATCACATCATGACATCACATTTAAAAGGGAAAATAACTTGTACAACATTTTCTCTACATGCAATTCAACTACTTTTCTTGTTTATAACAATTCCTTAAATGAAAGCAAGAGAAAAACAATTAAGATTCACATCAACCATTTCCTACTGGACTTGTAAACCAAAGGAGATGCCTTTTACATATATGGATGTGTGTGTTTGTGGCATTCCTGTAACTGTTTCCTTTTTAGTTTCCTTATCAAAATAGTGGAACCTCTTAGTGCGTCAAGATAAAATTCCTGTTTCCCTCTGTGATGATATTCCAAACCCAGGTAGAAAATACTTACTATGGCTGATAGAGATCTGACATCTGAGAAGTCAGAAACTTTGCATAAGAGCAATTAAGGTTAGGACCAGAATGTAGAAAGAGCGGAGCTATTTTGATCTGCAGAGGATGCCCAGTAATTTCCTATTAGGTCAACTTTCTTCTCCCACCGCAGGTATTTCCCCTGGGCAAGCCCCTGCAGGCAGATGTTTACATTGGCTAAAGAGCTGCACCAAACATTTCTGGTTAATGATGATGGAAACTTTGGCTACATATTTTTTTCATTTTCCATTTGTCATGTTTGAATATTTTAACATTAAATAAATGTGCATGAACACATCTCATGACTTTCTATTGTGCCAAATGCGAAAATATCTATCAAAAGATGCACGTTTGGAAGTGCAAAACTACTTTGAATTTCTAAAAAAAAAATTCCGTAATGAGGAACATATATGAATTAAATTATTTTAAGGTGTGTTATAGTAGAGGTTTCCAGTCACAGAAGGCCACAAAGAGCCTCGTAACAGGAATCTCATCTATTTTAGCAGTAGCTAAAACCCCAGGACTGGCATGCTTTAAATACATTTTTACAGATATAAAAGTTGGCAAAAATAAAAATAAAACTAAATCTACATTCTTTGTCAGGTTACGCAAGAAAATGCCAAGCATTAAAATTCAAATAGGATTTCTGGAAGGATACAGAATACTGGTATTGGAAGCAGTGTGTGTCACACACAGAAGAAACATTTTAGTTCCCAGTGTCAGGCTGTTGGAGTTATAAAACCCATTTTGGTTCAAGACAATAACATTCCGTAAAGAAATACAGTCCGACTAGACTCTAATAATGTAGTAACAATAAATTTTCCTTGAAATCCTAGGCTGGCAATGAACATCCTCATTTACTAGTTTTTAAATTTAGATCTGTGTTTGATCACAGCTCTCTGACTTTCCCAGCCAAATCCTGATGCTTAAATGCTGTGGGTTCACTGCATATTCAGCAGAAAGGCCAGACAGACAGAAATGTCTCCCGAAAGCTTGACAGCTAACTTTCTACTACAACAAAGCATCCAGCCAAATGAGGCTGATCTACAGCCGTCTGGTCAGCCATCCAGTAAGGATTCTGAATGGGCCAAGCCACAAGTACAGGCCAAATAGAAATCCATACAGAGACAGAATGACTGACTTGAAAATCCTCAGCAATCCAGCCTTGCATCCTTCTCCTTGTCCTGTTCAGACCACACCACAGGTATGTCGGAGAAGGAATATTTCTGCCTTGGAGACGCTGGCCTGAATAATGTTGGTTCTGGTTGCATCGACTTGCCCGAACTCGTCTCCATGTGCTGAACTATTTACCCTGACTATAGTGGATCGTTTTTATTACATTCCTTTGAATTGCAAGTAAAAGAGTAGGCCCCGAAATAGATTGGAGTCTGTGGCACAAAATAGATGCCACATCAGAAGGATCAATGAAATGAGATCTGGAAGGCGGCTACCCTGGTTAAGCCAGCATGTGCTGCGTGTTGAAATCAACATCCTAAGGAGTAAACAGTAGTAATGGAAAGGAATGTTTATAGCCAAGAACAACACTGGTGAAGGGTGGGTTTTTGGTATTCCAGGGATTGTTTCTATCACTGGCCATTTTCCTGTTTTTGAAATTCCTCTCCTTCAATGCATATCCTTCTGGCTCAGACATAAGTCATTGTTGATGCCCACACACCCACTTTGAAGCTGAGGCACTGAGGGCTTTACTCACTTCCAACAAGTGGAATGAAAAACAAACATAGTTATTTTTAATTTAAAGTCTTACGCAGTTTCCAAAGTCTCATAGTTTTATCAGCTAGTCTGACATTGTTTATTGTGGTCATTTTCTCTGCATCAGTGGTTCCTCAATACTCCCGTCCTGCATGTTTTAGGTGTTTCTTTCCTTCTAAAAACCTGACTTAAATGAAAGGGTAATGAACAGGCTTCTGTTGCATTTGGTGGCTGCAGAGGAGGTCATGCAACAAACTGAATCAGATGTGCTGGAACAGAAACACATCTAAAACCATGCAGGGTTTGGGAATCACTGTTGTCGATGATAAACACTAAAGACAAACAGCCCACCTCTCTTACAACCTTACCCATCGGCTCTGAGGCAATACAGCCACCACCATCGTTGCATAAATCACTGAAAATCAAAGATCAACTTTATCCGCCATTCAACTCTTTCGCAGACAACACAAATCGGACAGGACTTGAGGGGTAAGGCGTAGAGAAGGTCGCTGTCACTGTTGAGGGATTATATTCCCTGGACTTCAGCCAAGTTCAGCTTCTAAGAGTGACTTGCCAGGCATATAGACAACTGCATATCAAGTGAGCCAGACAAGCAGCCATTACAAAGCCAAAGGCTACACTTGGCTGAGCAAAGTCCAGACTTCTCTTTTTCACATGGTTATTGAGCCATGAAGCAGTTTATCGACCCAACAGTATAACACCAGTGTGCAGGTTGGTGATGCTGGGACAGTCACAGAATACATACCCATGTCATAAGTATTTATATAACTTAAGAGTGTGAAATGGGTAACAAAACACAATCTTTTCATGCAGTGTAATGCACACGCACCCACTTATCAGCAAATACTCCAAAGTGTGGAAATATAAGAGTGATACATAAGCTGCAAACATTGATTTTTATTTTCTATCACACTCATAGAAATGCCATCTTGTGCATTTGTTAAATTCTTATAGTAAAGTACCTCTTCCTACATTTCATCAAAATTCAGGTCGGTACACTAAGCAATATAAAAACATGATAAAACACAGCAGAATGTTCTTTAACAAAATACAAAAAGCTCTCATTGATCCCCTTTAAAGGCAGCACACAGCGTGAGTGTGTCCCTTCTCTTGTGTGCAAGCATGTGTACTCTGTGCACTCGTGAATAGAGGAGGATGAAAGGAAAAGCTGAAAAGGTCTGAGCACACCGCGTGGTTCAACGAGACAGCTCAATCTCTTGATCTGCCTCCATCCCCACCCACTGCTCCGCACATTTTTAACCAACATTTTTCTCACATGCTCTTTTTTTAATCATGCAAGTAAGTGTTTCTCTCTCTTACTCCCCACATAAGCTGTTTCTCTGTATTTTGAATATTCTTTTTTTACTCCTCTTCCTCTTCCCAACACATTTGTTACATCACTCTGTTTCCATTCAACACCAGTCTCTTCATTCCTCTTACTTCAACCAGGAGTAGAGCTGTGACAGCAGCTCAGGTGTGGATGCGGAAGCAGGAGTGACACATTTTCAGTACTATCAAACATGACATTTATGTGTCTTAGTGTGACAGGATGGAAAACAACGGCACAAACTAAAGCTGGAAATTGCATCTTGCCAAAACACTCCTCTTCATATGTTTGATTTATGTTAAGTACAAGACAAACTTCAAAGCAAAAAGGGTGAAAATGAGTCATTTTCATACCGCAAAAAAGCTATGCTGCCAAAATAAGGAACACCATATCTCAGAGTAAAACAGATAACCTGAATTTATTTCTTAAGCATTAAACTACTGCAATTGGTTATCATCAAATACCCCGCAACATTCAATCTTATGTAAAAGACCGCATCACTTCACCAGCACTTTGGTGGACCAGAGTTCGCTTTTTTTGGTCTGCATTAGAGTCCAATTGCACAGTCACATGTTCCCAAACAAACCGGACTTTCTAGACAAACAGACCAGAGTTTGACTAAAGAGGACTATCCTAGGACTGCAGGATTACTGATGGTTCCTAGGATTTCTAGAAATAGACTGGGAGGACAGTCGTTCAGCTCTCAAGCTCCTCTCTGGTGGAACCCAGTTTGTGCTTGTGAGGCAGACACCCTGTCTACTTCAAAGTTCACGCTTAAAACTTTCGTTTTTGATAAAGCTTATGATGAGACTGGCTCAGGTTACCCTATTTAGTTATACATCAAATGTGGTACTTTAATGTAATTACCGTGAGATATAACAATACCTATTTACAATTTAAGAAAAGGAACATGTATGAAATAAAAAAAAAGATTTAAGAAAAAATATTAGATGGTCTAATTATGTTACTCTTCAAGAAGTAGAATGGCAGAAAATGATACTATTAGAAAAGAACATTTAAATCTAGAAAATTAAATCTTTTAAATTCAGAAGTTTGAAATCTTGTTAAAGAGTTTGGTTTTATTGGTTGTTTTTTAATGTAATTTATTCAGGCTCCAAGATGGTTAAACTTAAAACAAATAAAAAGATGGCTAAATGGAGTAAAACAAAGTTTCTGTATTCTACTCTTTTGGGCTATTAACCTCCGTCTGTCGCGGTTAATACTGGGTTGGTAAAAGCTGGCAGGATTTTGGGAATCACAGATTTAATCAAAGGATGTAGAGTTACATTCAGTAAATTAGAATATGCTGTTTGATGAGGCTCGTTTGTCAGATAAAAATTATATTTTGGAAATAACAACCTTCAACATCTGCTGAAGGTTGTTATTTCCAAAATATAATTTTACAAAGGCCACATTTTACAATTTTACAAAGGCCACATTTCTGTAGCACAGATGTTTGTTTTTATTGGTCTGACGCAACGTTGTAATCAATGTCGTGTCTTTAACTGTAAGCAGAAAATAATCATGATCAACAGAAATAGAGATCTGAAAATGCAATCCACGTTTCTCACTTTGTGAATTTAGTTACTGAATTATATTGTCACATTCTAATTTATTGAATTTAACTTATTCTTCACAGTAGCGGTTTAGAACTAAGGACCTAACATTGGCCAACGAATTCGGATCAGTACATCTCTGTAAATCTATAAATGAGTATCTCCATCTAACTGTACCATATATGAATCTGGATTGAATTTAGACTGTATGTAAATGGAGTAGAATTTGAATACAAGATTGGACTGGAATTTACTGGGTTAATCTGGACTCGATGTGGACAAAATTGGAATCTAACTGGATACAAATTGGACATGTGTGCTTTGTAATGTGCCTTGAGAAGACATCTGTTGTAAATTGGCACTATATAAATAAATTGATGTCAATTCGTTAGCACCCACGTGCAAAGTGCCTCTTAAGTTTCTAAATAAATGTCAAGATGAAGAATTGTTCCCACTCCTTCCTCTACATTCAGCCACTGACACCTGTTGTTCCGCTGCCCTGGTCAATCTGTGAGGCCCTCCCACCCGTCATCCGTCCTCCCTGTACTTGCACACGAAGAGCCATTTCTGTCACTCGCTCATTCAGCTGTGAAATCTCCACCCGATCATTACCTGTAAATCTCACTCACATACACAGAAACACACAATTTCCCCCTCGTTTGGCAAGATCTACAAGACCAACGTGCTCATGTGTGTTTGTCTGTGGGGCTCCATGTGCGCACAGGGCTCTGACAAATGAGCCAAGCTCGGTTAAATGGCTTGTGATTAGGACACATTGGCTTCTAATTGCCTCTCATTACCATTTGAAAGTGAGTGGCGGCTGGAATCAAAGGCTAGGGTGGATGCAGTGTGTGCGTGTGTGTGCGTGTGTGTGTGTGTGGGGGTGTGTGTGTGTGTGTGTGTGGGTGGGTGGCACAGCACGCCTGGATCACAGTGGTACGATCACACAATAGAAAAGTTCAGTTGGGTCTTTTTACATCTTGTTCACCTGAAGAAGCGAAGCTCAGAAATAAACATTTTGTTCCTCCATAGAGCAAAAACAAAATCTATGAATTTCAACTGCAGCCCAACAAAAGCAACACCTGTCAGATACTAAAAGTACCTTTTTGGAAACACAGCATGTCTCTCTCTGGCCCAGTTCACAGCTGATGACGCAAAAAACGTTATTCACCTGTGAAAATATTGCTCTAAATAATATATTTTTTAAAATTATTAATCTAAACCAATTGCTTGTGCTGACACGGTTCTCAAAAACTCTGGTGGAGGGGTGTACAAAAGAAAAACATAATAATTCAGAGGACCACAAATTTTTCCCATGCCACACTTTGGACATTCCTGGTAAACACTCTACTGCTGGCTATTTTTCTCTTAGCTATAGTTCTAACAACCTGGCCTGGGAAAGCATAGGCACCACAAAATCAATAACCTCATAAACTTTCAGACTTCCATCCACGAGCTGTCAACGCTAGCCTGACAAATGGACTTTACTTTTGTCAAACTTCTGCAGGACAGCAGACATAAAACTAATTCACCTAAACCTTGCCATTTGTTGCCTCCAACACTCTACCTTACATATGTCAAAGTTATTAAAAAATATGCTTTAGTGAGTACAATAATCTCATAAATCCTGCTTGTTGTATACATGGCAGCATCACAGTCTCCTTTGTGTAATTTGCAACTTACTCTTTGTCCTCAATCTTTGGAAGAAAAAAAAAAAAACATGTTTGTTTGTTCATTTTCCAAAAGTTCTCCACAATCTTACAGCTACGTCACTCTGTAGCCTGTTTCTACCACTAGGACACAATCTCAGGAGGATGCAGAAGCCATCTGCAGTGAGGGCTATGTTGTTTTGTTGCTTTCATCTGCTTTGCAAATGACAGAATACACAATGCAGAAAGATTTCCTATTTGGCAAAGCAGAACTATGTGTAGACTATGTGTTAAGTAAATAACATGTGTTTTTCACAAGCACTTTATGTGTTCTTAGCTTATTTAAAACTCCAGCAGATAGAGAAATCAGTTGTTGATGTAAAAATAGCGTGTCATTTCTGATAACTGTTTTAGCGTTGAAACCCTGCATGCTAATGACCGGTCCCTCAACCTGTGAACCACAGAATCAAGACAAAATCAAGTCTCACAACTGAGCTCATTTTTAGTATTAAAGATATTTGATCAATGATAAATATAAAAACATATCAGATGACCGAACTCCAAATGTTTTCAGTTCCACATCTTATGATTATCTAAATCTGTTTTTTTTTTTATTGTTGTTGTTGTTTTTGTAATCATTTCTCATTGTATATGCACCTCTGTATTACACACAACTTGTCAATAAGAACTTAAGTCATAAGGCTTTTCATCTTTATCAAAAAATATTAGCTTATGGAAATCACATAGTTAGACAAAGATGTCTGGTCACAACATTGCCATCATAACAGGCACATTATGTCAAATTAAGCGCATAAAATTAATAACAGATACACATAATGTTCATAGTTTAACCCTCTATGGCATACCGTTGCCCTCAGGCAACAAACCACAAATCTGTCCCTCACGTTGCTCCTTTGTGTTATTTTTGGGGTTTGATGATTTAAAATACCTCCAGACACATTTCTGTCCAAATAAAATAGGTATTGAGGTCCATGTGACCTTTTATTTAGAAGAGCAGCAGTCCTTTTCATGAAGCGAAGGTGCATGCTACACCTTGCCTCCTACCTGTAAGTTATACATCACTTTTCTTCATGTTTAAATTTGGGTCACTCTAACTAAAAATATTTTCATATCTGTGAATATGTAAAGAAGCAATATAGATCATTTCAAGACAATTTTTTAAATTATTTATATGCAAAAACTGTGTTTTTTTGTTTGTTGCCTCAGGGCAACATTGTGCAGTTAGGGCCCTTCTGTGCAGACAATATTATTCTAATGTGATGATATTCAATTGATTACAAAATAATTATCACAGCCAATTTATGTACTTTATTATTGACTAACAGCAACAGGAGATGGATGCAAGGTCATTTCATGGACAAAGGGTGCATGGTTCAGAAGTTGGGGTCATTTCCAATGAAAACATGAGGATCCATTGTACAACCATTATTTCATTGTTTGTTTATCCTCAAAACTGACTTCAGTCCCAAAGGGTGAAGAGCTGGTCATCAATGAACAAATGGCCCCATTTCAAGGCAGGCAAAGACTGAAGCAATACCTGCTGAACCCAAATATACGGGTCTGCAGGGAACTTCATATGGCTGGTGCAGATGGTGTTCCTTACAACCTATACAGAGCGAGTTGTGCAACCACCAAATCTACCAGATATGGGAGCTGATGAAAATATTATCCTGTGCTTGGCTCAAATTCTAACAAAGAATCAGAACTACAAAGACTGATGTGAATCTGGTCACTACAACCCATAGATAATCAGATAAACAGGTGGTGATTCCCAGGTACGCCAATAATCAAGTGCCAAAAATGTGATATACAATTTTTTCACATCAGCAAGAAATTCCTTCCTGATGTTTAACATATAATGGGGAAATAGACTGATTTCAACATCCTTAGTGATTCTAACTCTGCCAAACATACACATGTACAAACACACAAATGCGCGTTTTAGTAATTTGCTCAAATGTACCATTCATTAATGAAAGTTAGTCGTTTATTTTATATTTGGTGAGTTGGAACCATGTCTGATTTATTTTTGTCAAAAAAAGTGTTTTTATGAATATAGTTTTTGTTTGATTTGTATTTCATTTCTCATAATCACTGTAGAAAACTTGCCGTTTTAGACCCCTTGTAGCTCAATGTTGCCCTGAGGCAACAAACCCAAATCCGGTTCCGGGAGGCATCAGGGTCCAATTTTATGATTGATATGTAATTAAGGGCCAATAAGCTCCCAAAAAATGCAGGAAAATATTTTTTCCCCAAAAAAACAAAAAGTCATGCCATAGAGGGTTAAACATCTAAAAAAATCAGCTGAAAGCACAAACTCGAAGAATATAAACAAGTCAAGAAATCCTTCTTTTCGAACGCTCCTAAATGTGGAACTGTACATGAATATTTTGATAACAGAACTAGAGAAACCACAAACATAACGATAAAAGCAACACCACAACAAATGGAGGATATTTCAAGTGAGCAAAGCAGAATATGAATGGCCCTCCACTGCACTCCAAGCACGTCTGTTTCCTTTTACACAGCATTGTGAGCGAGAGAATCAGACAGCACCAGGAACAAACCAGAGACCATATCTAATCTATGTGACAGAGGCCATAATGTTATAAATAATAAGGTGCGTTTTATTGACAGAAATTACACCGTTATACAACTGGACTGCATTTTTATGCTTTAAAGTCCAAAACAAGCCCGTACAATGCTGCATGCACTTCATGAGGTTTGGTTTCACATTGCAGTAGGCCAACGAAACATAAGATTTGAATGAGCCACTTGCCACGACGTGCTGTTATTACCTAGAAGGGTGCAGCTATAGTTCAATCTATAAAATTTATGTGCACAGTTCAGTAAGTTCCTACTTAAATACACGTTTCGTCACTCTAAAATGTTTCGAAAAATTACATTTTATGGCCATCTCAAAACTAAAATTATGGACATTTTTCACAATCTAGTCCTTCACATTACATTTCTAGTTTCTGTCTGATTGTTAATCCACTTAGGAAGGGACTTAACTTGTTTTTTTTTTATCTTTGTGTTAGATTAGTTTTAATTGTAAAAGGTTGTTTGTAAATCTTAATTAAGGCTTTGTCTCTGTTTTTCATGTTTCTGACTGACAGCTGAGATTGCTTTAATAGCAATTAAATTGGAGGAGGTGAAACTGTTATTGCTATGGAACAGAGATAAGTTATGATCTATAGCTAGGATTTTTTTTTCCCCACAAAAAAATATTAAAGACTAAAATTTAAACCAAAAAGCACCTCGCATTTTTGAGACATCATTAGCAACCATATTTTGAAAAAAAAAAAAAAAATCAAAAGCTGTTTCCAAACTAAATTTATAAGAATTCAAACAAATGTTTGCAAATTTTGTTCGTTAGCTGAAAATTTGTTTTAGCATCTACTACAAAGTTCTTTAAAATTTGTTTTCGCAGATAATTCTCAGATAGATTTTAGAATGTTTTTAATTTGTCGTGACATCTTGTTTGATCTAACTTGGCAAAACATAATTATTGTAAATCAATTGGGTTACAAAGCATAATAAGGGGTTGGTGCCAGCTTCGTGTAAATACAAACACATTTGTATTTACAAGAAGTGAACACAAATGTCCTAAAAACATCTGTCTGGGGCGCAGCATGGTGTGGAAGGAGAGCTGCCTCATATACAAAGGCTATAGTGCCTGATGCAGCTGTTCTGGGTTCGATTCCTGACCTCAAGACCTTTGCGGCGTTACCTCCCACAGCACCCTTCTCTCTACCATTTCCTTTGAATTACTGTTGGAAAAAGGCCACTACTACCACAAATACACCAAAAAAAATTCTAACAGGCATTTACTTGAATATTAAGGGTAGTAGTGAATGCATGCTGAAATCTCTAGCAGAGAGAGATAGAAAAAAAAAAAAACCTTGAAAAAATTAGAAAATGAGTAAAATACTGATAGTGGGAGGATTTAATAACATTAATGGACAAATAAAAAATAGAAGTTACAATTAATTAAGTGCATGCTGTTGAACATAGCAAGGACATATTCCACTTCAGAGGTAAGTTCAGAGAGTTTACAACATACTCACACTTACTAATAATGTCGTAAGTGTGAGTATGGGTTTTGTTTTTTAATTAAATATGTGCACATTAAAGCCCTCTGCAGAACATCTTACTGAGAATATGGGAAAAATGTTCACAATGCACTAAAGTGTTTATTGCACAGGCACCCATAAAGACAGGGGACACCTTAAAGTGCATGTTTTACATCTGCAGCAGTCCCTTAATGTCCACGCACTTTTTCCTCATTTGGATGGCATGTTAAATTCATATTGTGAGTTGAAGCATAGCCCTACCCTGCTCTGAGGTGTAAACAGTATAAAAATAGCCTGCTATCACAGGCTTCCCTACAGTCCCGTTATATAATGGTCCAAGCTCGGATGAATGACATCACGGGTAGTCCTGCAATCACAAACCGTATGTCCTTTACACCCAGCTGGTAATGTAAAACACCGTGTAGTAACATATTACACATGCAGCCGTAAACGTGTGCAAACTGCAAGCGGAAATATACATTTCAAAGCTGTGAAGTGTTTCGGAACAAACAAAGTGAGCATTTTAACTTGACTTTGGCGAGTAGTTCTAGTTCGTGTTGAGGGGAAACACTTCCGCGATGGTGAAACGATGTTTTAAAAAAAACCTCCTGCTTTTGACATTCCCTGTCAACAAATTAAGAGTATTAAAACAAGCGTTCGCAACAATATCCAGCAGCGTCTGGCGGTGTTTACCGCTGAGAAAGCAGCGTAAAGAGAACACGTTCGAGCCGAGGTCGAGTGGCGCAGTTAGTGGGAAGCGCAGCGGCTGGCCGAGATCAACTCGACCGGCGAACGCGCTCCTCGCTCGGTCACTACCCAGGCAAACCTCCGCTCCCTCTTTCGTCCAGTGAAAAAACTCACTTTGCAACAAAGCAGCGATATGACAAGTGTACCCACCCATGCCCCTCGTTTCCCCCGACTGTTTGGTGACTGTTAAAATAAGTCAGAGCGCGAAGTAAACATTTTCCAAACGCTTTGAAGTAAAGAGAGAAGGGTAGAGAGCGCTTCAGCGCCACCCTTACCCAGTTCTTCCAGCCATTTTTATGTCCAAACAGAGCTCCAAAAGAGAGAAAGCGAGCAGTGACAGTTTGGGGGGAAAAAAGCGTCTCGGAGTGAGTAGTTTTGTGCGACTTACTGTGGGGTGTAACGGGCTGCTGAGTGTGTGTGTCTTCTTGTTGCCAGGGCTCCCCTGCTCTGCTCTGCTCCGCTCCGCTCCGGCGCTGACGGTGGAAAGCGTCTCCCCTCCTAATGATGTCTGCGGCGCACAGCTAATACCTCTCTGCCCCCACCTCCAGGGAGAAAGAGAAAGAGAGAGGGAGAGACTCACAAATGGAGCAGTTTGCGAGCTACTCATGCAAAAATATGACACCCAGGGCTCGGAGCAGGGCAAACAGACGCGGAATTACAGAAGTTCACTGACAGCACCGATAAGGCGTGGGGATGTCAAAGCACGTACGTCATTAGAAATAGTTCAATTGTGCTTGCATATTAAACTCAGGCTTAGCGGCATTCTTCATTGCAAATGTAACAGTTTAGCCTCACTATGAAGAGCTTGACCTCTACTTAAACCCTTGTATTGTTATTTTTGAAGGTCATGAGGTCATGGAGGCTCAAGGATTCAGAGAAAAGCTGCTCAGCTTGAAGGCAAGGAGTGACAGTCAGCTGACTGCAACCTGGAGGACATCTCAGCTGTGGACATTCCTTACACATTCAGAGACACAAACAAAAGATGGCCGCAACAAAAAGTGTTAGTAACTAAAATGTTATAAGTCTGACCTTAGACTTGCTGTGCTGAAATGCATAAAACCTACCAATCATAGATTTTATGCTGGGTTTTTAATTTTCTCTAGTTAAAAACCATAAATAAAAACAAGATAAAATATTTTTGTTCTCCTTTCTGGACGGATCGAAAGTTTAATTGTCTCAACAATAACATTTTTATTGTAAGATGTTACAGAGCTGCTTAGCACTCCAAGAAAAAAAAATTACACAATATCTCACTTTTGAAAAAAATACTAAAGCTTACTAACCTTGTACTTTTTCCACACACTTGAAAATGCAGCTTTTCCTTCAAGATACATTCAAAATATCCGACATCCCTATTTTCTGTTATCACTCATTTGTACAGACCAAAAAATAAAAAAATAAAAAAAGTAAGGACATTTGTCAAACAGCTCTTTCTGCTATTGAAGTTTTCAAAAACAAGACTTATTGGCAATAACTTTTAATTAATTTTACAAACAGGAGGTTCAGCTTAGCACCTCCTCCTCATGCTGTTCTCCAAGATTGGTCAAACACTGCTGTGGGATGACATCATATTCCTCAACTAGCATTTGTTCTAAGTCTGCCGGTTGTTGTAGTCACTCTTACATACAAACGGTACCAGAGTGGCCACAAGTGTTCCTTGAGACTGTGATCAGGCAGGTCAGACCTCAAAAAGAAAAAAAGAAAAGAAAAATGAGTAAACCCAAATCTGTGCATCTTCAATACTTTCCTGTTAAGATCATTTAAGTCAGCCTCTTAATCTCTATTTCCCTTCTCATCTATTTTGAGAGCCTTTCACTACTTTGACCTCTGTGACTCCTTCCAGATTTCCAGTGTGACAGCAAGAGAGCCGTTGCCTTTCCCTTTACAGCGGAGTGCAACCTGACACCGCTCACTATGAACCGCAGGGTGCACGAGGCTGCAGTGTGACGGATAATCAGGGACGTATCCCGCTCCCTGCCAGTCACTCAATAAGTGGACTATTGTCCTACTCACCATTGTACCCTCGTCACATGTGTGACGAACAAAGAGTGAGAGAGGTAGCCTGCCCTGGGAGCCAGAGGTTTAGTGTTACGCTGATGCGCCGCATGCATAGAAATGAAGACACATAGTTGGGCAGTGAATGGACTGATATTTGAATAAGAAGATTTCACGTTGCATTTCATAACAATTGTTATAATTTTAACACCTAATAAAACTGGCTTACTGTTGTGGATTGTGCAGACTTGATTAGTGGATTATCTGGTGCAGCTGTTTATGTATACACTGTTGGATGTAAAATGTTGGTTTAACTTATTAAAGGTTGCCATTAGAAAAAACTTTGTGCCTTGGCAAAGTTCCATATCCCTACAGTACAATGGGTGTAGCTAAGTTGCTACACCCATTGTAGCAAAATTTAGTAAGTAAATTCAAAGAGTTGGCCTTAAAATTCAAAATCAGGAGACAGAAACAGTCATATGAAAAATTAGAGCAACCTACACAGCCTGTGTTTTCTTAACAGATTTGGACATATGGATATTTAAACTAAACACTCAGAAATTCAACTAATAAAAAGAAAATAACCTTCGATAAAAGTAATAAAAAGCTGTTTCTAGTGATGAATAAATTAGTGTAATCTCACATTTATTTCCACTTGAGTGGGTATAAAACAATCTGATACATAGGTGTCAAATATGGTCATGACATTGTTACTCAACTGCTTCCAACTCTCCAAGTGAAAGTTAACTAATCCAGATCAATCACTAAATCTAAAGATCAATCTAACCAGATCCAAACATCTATCTGAGGCCTTCAGGAAGAAGACGGTAGCAGGTTGTTAGTTGCATAACACATTTGAAGTGGTCTCCACGGAATTTAAAATCAATAATTTCACTTCCAGGAAGTGAAATTTTTTTTTTTTCTCCAGCAGGTCCTGGACAGCTCACATCACAGAATTCACCAATAATTTCACCATGTAGCCGATGGTGATTGAGGAAAAGGTGAGGCCATCTAAAGCAGAATGGTGTGGGAACAATCATCTTAACTTCACTGTGAACATAACAAAGTGGACGATCAGAGATTCAGGTGATTAGCTCTGTCCAGGACACCAGAGTCCTCTTGGACCCATTGAGTCACAGGAAAGTGTTTTGGAGGTGAAAGTTAAAATGTATTTCCTTCATGGCTCTGGGGACTAGTGTGCAACCAACGGAGATGATGATACAAAGAAGGATTCTTCATGAAATCAAGAAAATACAGACAACCCAGAACATCCTCTTAATGAGACTGTTATACAACACCAGAGTGTCTTCAGTCAGAGCCTTCTTCGGTGCCGCTGTAACACTGACCACTACCAGAGATCCTTCTTCCCCACAGCCATCAGCATCTAAAGCAACTTTTTGAAGAAGTTTTCAAAATACTTTTGCATTTAATTCCCCTCTAGGATTAATAAAGTATTTTTGAATGAAATTGAATTTAACAAGAAATCAATTTTACAGTGTAGTTGTAATAATGTAGTAGCGGATGGAAGAAGACGAAGAAGGTATCTTTGCATTGTAAATCCCAGCTTTTGTACTGCTTGATATCCTCTTTGTAGTCAAATTTATACATTATTATACTGAAAACAATAGAAACTCCTACGTAGGCAGCTGGTTTCTGGATAAATTACTATTATTTCTCAGTGTACTCTTAGGTCAAGTAACAGAGCATATAAACACAGGCATATACTCGGACAGCTCACTTGTTCCACTCTGCTTGTACAAACACATTCAGTGTTACACAGAGTTGCTACATATCGTACGGACAGCTACGGGCTGGAGTGACTAATAACCATTTCAGCAGTTCGACATCAGCTAGACCTTCCAATTAAATTGCTCGAAACTATGGGAAAACATTATTACAAACGAGCATGTATTGTTTTGCCACTGTGTACTTGAGGAACTTCCCAGAGGAGATGCTCATTTTTCCAACACTGGGCTACTCCCTAGAGATGTACCCGTGCTCTCTGTCAGAGGTGTGAACACTCAGGGACAATAAAGCACGACTGGGTGTGGCTTGTACGAGAAATAGAAACGGAGAGCTTAAATGCGCATACCTCTTTGTTCAATGACTCATAATGAAATGTCATCTGCCACTGATTTCAGCTGTGCGAATGCTCCTTCGCACCACACAAGGAAACAAGTCTGCCTGAGCAGAAATATCACAACAAACATGGGTTGATCTGCCACATAAACAAGAGAGCTAAACTGTAGCTGTAAGATAAATTAGCATTAGCTGGAGTCAGGCCTTTAGGAGACTTAAAGTGGTTTATTTTTCATTGCACAGCCGCTGAAAAGTGGTGTTTGGTATGTAGAAGAGGTCTACACGAGGTCATTAGGGATTTTGACTAGGGAAGACCTCAGTGGAAAAAGAAAGCAGATCTTGTAAGTTTTAAAAACAGCCATCTCTATACAGTCTTCATATGAACTGCTCCCTTTTTACACCCTCTGTTATTCAAATCTGCAAGTGTTTCCAGTGCTATTTCTTGATTTGGTGAACAGACACTGGAAACAATAACAGTAATGTCTGGAGTCATTTTGTTTGCTCCCTAAGAGTAGCAACAGTTTAAAGTTGATTGCTAGATCTTCAGGATTTCTGAGGCTCATTAAAGGATTTTCTTATGATTTGTGAAGCCTCTTAGTTTTAGCACAGCACCCAGATGATTGGTTTTAGTTTGGCAAACCAATTACCTGTGATCTTTCAATCATTCAGCGTCTTAAAGTCAAGCACTGAAACTAGTGTTGTCTCAACACAGAACACAACCAAATCTGTCTTCTCTTTTGACTAGCAAGATGGCCCAACACACGTGAAAAGACCTGAAGGGACACTCTGCAGCTGCCACTGTTGCGGTCTGCTTTGCTACTCGTCTGATTGCTTCAAGTTATTCTTCATTGCTCATTCATCATTTCTATCTGTTCTAGAACCCCTAACTTGCCTCATGCCTCCACCACAGCTTCACCTCAGGCCGTCGGGAACTTCCTGGCCTGCTCCTCTGCCGCCTAATTGACAAGAATCTCTTTCAGCTCTCACAAGAGTCCAGCACTTTTCCTCTGAGCGAAGTCCCACTTACTTCCACACGACCACTCTACAACTTCAACTCACCAACTCTCATTTGGGCTCCATAAACTTTTCAACCCTTGTATCCAAGGGTAACCGCCTCCGAAGCCATTACTCACTCCACCAGCAAAAAAGAGTAATTCACTTTCCTTAGCCTTTCTTGAAGATCTCTAACCTTCTTCTCTGAAGGAGACCGTCAAAAATAAAGTCTGGAAGCTGTCTTTATTTGTGTGAACGTGTAATAGAGGTGCTATTACACATTTACTACTTGTGTAATAGCTTGACACGCTCCGAGAATGATAAAAAAAAATCAAACTACTCTTTTAAAGAAAATCCTTATCAGCATGCAACAATATCGGTTTCAGAAATGTGACCTCGTTTCTTCTGTTCCTCTCCAGCAACCGAATCATACAGGCTTAAAGTCGCCCTTGCAAGTGTAATCCTGCAGCAAAAGCCTGCTAACGGTTTACCTGTTCTCACACACCTTTCCCTTTCCACGACAAGGGAAATGGAAAGAATGGAGGATTACAATGCACTGAGTTTCCTAATCTATGTATTACCAGCAGGCAATTGAATCTGCACATCCTTGGCAGGCAGAGTTTGTGAATTAATCCTGAGTGCTTTAATATGATCTGTGGGGTAGACCCACACAAAGTAATGCCTCGCCGTACAGGGAATGGAAATTGTTGCAGAGTTTCCAACAAATTTTTATAAATTCAAATCTGCATTTGTTTAGCCCCCCTAAACAGATCCAGACAACATTTAATGTTGCTAATTAAATGCTTCTTGTCATTTAATCAGTAACATTCCAGCTGTTCTCTGGAGGCCTCAGACATTTGTTGGAGAACATTAGAGAAGAAAAAGCATCAAAAAAAAAAAACAACCTATGGAACACAACAGATAAATGGCAAGAAAGTTTTAGAAAAGCTTAAAGTGGATCTAGTTTCCTGAGACTGAATCTCAAATTTTGAATATCCCAAAAGACGGTATTGGACGATTTTAAATCTACCGGGATCAGGCTGTCAGCTAGAGCTGACATGTTAGGAGACTATTATTATGATAAGAGTTTGAGAGGTCAATGTTCACTTTGGAGGAGCTGCAGAGATATGCAGTTCAGGTGGGAATATTTGTCAGCGGGAAAGAAGAAAGTCACTGTTTAGTGAGACCTATAAGAAATCAGGGTTGCAGGATCTGGTTAGAATGAAGGTCAAAATTGAACCGTTTTTGGTCTACATGCATCATACTTCATAGAAAAAAAAGAATAAAGCTCATCACCTTGAACACACCAGTGGAACATAGTTCTGCCAGCATTATTTTTTATAACAAATTGCTTCACAAGGCTTGAGTATGAGGGGGAAGTTCACCCTCCAGTAGGACAACAACCCTATAAGCTGATCAAAACAAGTTTATGTGTTAGAATGGCCTAGTCAAAGTCCATTATGTAAAGCTAATGATTGAGAATCTGTGGGAAGACATGACAGTTGCTGTCCACAGATGTTTTCCATCCAATCTGGTTGAGTTCGAGATGTGTTCCAAAGGAGAACGGGAACGATTTCAGCATATGGCAGAAATATGGTCCAGTCTTTCTTTATAGTTTTCTCCGCATGTCAGCCTTCATTCTTCACTTGTTGTGTCTCTGTTTGACCCAAAATCTTCAAGCCAAACAACATCAACGACTTGCACATGCTAACTATGGGCCCTTCAACAGCCATGTTGTCCTGCCTGGAAAAAGTGTTGCCTCTCATATCAGAGCCACTTTCTTCCAACAAATCAGTCTCTTTAATTATTGACCAGGTCAGGAATGCTGTCCAACACAAACCTCAAGGTCTACACACACACACACATGCACCCAGAAACTCTGCTGAGTGATTCTCCAGGCAAGTCTCCACAGTACACACTCGCTACCTCAGGGGTCAGAGTGGAGTCAGCTGGATAATGGATGAGTTTGAAAGAGGCAGCTTACAAATCTCCAGCACTCGCCTGACCCCCCTTGGTCTGCCCTGGGAGCCTGAACTGCTGTTTAGTGTGAACTCATGACGACGGGGTGGTGGGGGAGCATATAGGAAGAAACTAACTAACAGTTTGGCAAAGCAAAAAAATAAATAAAAATGAAGGAAGGAAGACGGAGGTACGGAAAGAAGGAAGGATTAAGGATTTAAAGATGGTCTGGGAGTACATATTGCTTCACTATGGATAATTTTGTGTTAAACTGAGTCTTGCTTCTGTAAAGTTCAGCAGCTGTGCTTTAGAAAGCATCATTCCCCAAACAGATTACTTTGCAAAGTTAATTTTGGTTTTGAAATTAAAAAAAAAAGGCTCACAATTTTTTTGTTGGTTTTTTTTTTTTTTTCATTTCTTGCTGCAAATGAGAGTTTTGACGCCACTTTTTCTTTCTTTTTTTTCGTTGAATTTGCAAGTTGTATTCAGAAATATTAGCGATATGACGGTGCACGATCGAAATGGCTCAGGTTAATAAATCATTTTAAGAGAAGTAGAAAAACATTGGATGAAACAAATCCTCCAATGGCAGGACATCCATGGGAAACATGACCCTGAGTGCTAGGGGTCATCGCTCCTTGTCTCTGAGTCCTGTCCAAACTTTTCAATATTTACACTTCAATGTGCATTTTTACAGTGACTAGATCATTCAAACTAAGCTGTTTATTGTGCATGAAATGAAAAATGAATCTTTAAAGCCTAGAAGCATTGCATAATTACTAAAAACAAAATGTTATAATGTAGAAACAGTGTCCTGTGATGGACTAAGACCTGAACAGATGATCCTGACTGCTGGAGAAAGGAACCAGCTCCCTTTAGGTGGTGGATGATCTTTTATTTTTCTCTGGAATTGAAGAGAATCAGCAGAAAAAGGGACAGGCAAACAAACGCACACAACAACAACAACAACAACAACAAAAAAAAAGAAATATGTTTAAAAAAAATAATTATAATGTACAGCAATGCTAAACATACAAGGTAGAGAAACTATACTGTCATAAATGAATGTCTGATGTATTGTAATGAAGAACTGGTTATTTGCAAACAAGCGATTTAATTATTGAGTCTTAAACGAAATCAGGTTGTTTCTGTCGGAGTCAAGTGAGGACGGCTCAAGAAATTCTTCCATATGCTTTTCTTGTCAGCTAAATAGTTTATAATGTGCTGTGGTTATTGATCAGTACTTCCTCTGAGGCTTCACCGTCTGACTTCCATCATTAGCGTTAACACACTGAGGTTAAGGCTGAACAAGCAACTTCAGTGCATTTCTGACCGAGTTTGGATTTCTCCGTCACAATCTTTAAAGGCTTAACGCGTTCCTTTACTCTCTCTGGGTTTTTCTGCTCTTCAAAAAGTGACGTGAAGGTTGAGTTGGGCATTCTGGGATGCAAATCCAGGAGTGCGATGCAAAACTTTGCACACTTTTTTGCTGACTCTGTCAGCTCTGCAATCTCCCTCCTTCATCCAGAGTTACCTCGCCGCTGCGCTCTTCAAGCATAATTGAACACGAACATCCACCTGACTAAGTCCTCTGAATGCTCCATTTCAAAGGACCCTTTGTTTTAAAAAAGAAAAAAAAAAAAACTTTGAATCAGTGATGTTGATGTCTCGTCAGCCCACGAGTCCTGTAGATGTCTGGCAACGAGAGGCCTGATAACACTGAAACACTATCAATTAATCATGGCTGCAGTGGCTCTGTGTGTGCTGTCATGGTTTATAAGTGGGGAAGAGCTCCCTCACAGAGTACACTATCTGCATGCTGGCTTATGATCTGTAGCTACTTATGCCTGACGACAGAGATGCTGCTGATGGGCTGTGCCCAAAAGGAGGAGTGTTTTATTTGTTGCCTTACAGAATAAGTGGGAAATTATCAGCACTATTAGCTGAGAAGGTTTAGACCTGCAAACTGCAAAACCCAACGAATGGAGAGACGTTTGTTGGGGTTACAGGACAAATGTATTTATAATAATAACACTATGGTTATTGCAGGTCGAGCAATTACCTGTTAGATGACACGAATTAGTAAAAACGTGGTCAGATGAGTCAAATCCACAGAAGATTTTACTTTGAGGTATCTGATTAAAAAAGGGGTCGAGCAGCAACACAGGGCACAGTTTTCCAAATGTTTGTGTGAAAAAAAATGTGAAAATCATTCATCCTTTTCCTTTCAATTCACAATTATTCACTTCTTTGGGTGGTCAATTACAAATCCCAATGAAATACACGGATGTTTGAAATTATAACGTGAGAAAATTAGAAAAATTCACAGAGTTTCCAAAGCGCTACAATTAATTCTGTGGGTCCCTATTAAGTTTAAGTTTAATACTTTTTAGATCTGAGTGTGTCCAAAATACGTACTTTCTTTTTCTGCAGTAAAGTTGACATAAATTCATCATATTTCAGTCAACACTTCCCCCCACAATTCAATACAAGCTTGTGCTTGAATTTCCAAATGGCATTGTTTGTTTTGTTGTTTTTTTTTTTTGTTTTGTTTTAATTTGAGCAACATGTTGCAGCTGCCAGTTTCCTCTTCTGCGTTTAATTATTAGTTTGTTTCTTTGCTGCATTATTACTTGCAGAAAAAAACTCCATAGGCCTTTCTTATGTAGTGAAGATCTTAGCGAAAGTGCTCCACACACCTGGCTGAGTGTTGCATGAAGTGCTTCATTCCAGATGCACCAACGCCCGCATGCGAGCCGAGCCGCCTTCTTGCAACACAACAAATGAAACACAAAATTAAGGGATGATGACTAAGGTTGCCTATGATGTTGTGAAACGAGTTATGAAATGTGTGGTATTTAAAACAAAAGGATCTAAAGAAAGGTAGCAAAATAATATGAGACAAATAAAACCTCTGAGTTATAGTAAGGCTGGCATGCAAATGCTCAACACGAGATGACATAATGTCCAATAAACTCAGCCCCACTGGCTAATTTGGAGATGTTTGAACAGTATAGTAGCAGCATGGATACATGTAATGAAAAGATTCATAGCCTGACTGGACTGAAAGATTACTTTGGCCTTAAACAGTCCAACACATTTGCCTTTTTTTTCTTTTTTTCTTTTTTTTTAATGTGACATTAATCAGAAGTTCTTCAAGCTGTCTGTCTAATTTTCAATTAATAGCTCTAGGAATTTCAGTATTGGAGTTAATATATTTTATGTGCTCTCATAGATCTGATTAAGGAGACAGACGCAAAGGTCTGATTTAAATGCTGCTTTATTTTCCTTTTTTGTTTTTTTGTTATGTGGTTCCTTCCTTGATTTTAGGAGCCGTTTTATGCCTGAACTTATCATAGAAATGAGGCGTCATAAGTTCTTAAATATGTTTGATCATGTAAAATATTTAAGTGAGACAAAAAGTAAACAAACAAAAAAAAAAACACACATTAAAAGCTACATCAATAGAAGGCTTTGTAGTATTTCAACCTTCTTAATGCGACTCTTTCTCAATCTGAAGGTCCCGAAACTCAGATAAACACTTCCTCAGATCTTTTAGAATAACCAGCTCAAGTCTGCCTGGATGAATGTTTGTTCAGTCAAGCAGACACACCCAGAAAGAGATTCCAGAGTTCATTTCTACAATAGCTCCACCAGTGTTTTTTTGGTCATTTCACATGATGTTAACTGCTTTGCGTAAACTCCCATGCTTCATCATTTCCACAATTGGTTCTCCTCTCTTGCAGCCACCAAACACACATAGAAATATTACATCCCGTCTATCTAGAGACATATGAACAGTGATCAGTGGGAGACTGTTTTGGTTGTGTTTCTCCAAGTGCCTCCAATGCATTCTGTACATCTTCCCAGTAGAAAGGAAAGCAGGTGTTTAGTCTGCTGTAACTTCACTACAGGGCCAGTAATCTGAGCACAGGCTGTCCGGCCCAAAAGCCTGAATGATTTGCATTGTGCAACACACGGCAACAAAACAACCCTATCAAGATTAAAATTTGCCTTGGCACTCATTTTAAAATGTTTCCCCATCAATGTTAAGGCACGTAAGGGAAAGTTACGTGGCCTAAAACGCTGGAATGGAAAAGGGATTTTGTAAAATCAAAATATGTTTTTACTACAGTCTAAAAAAAAAAATAGTCACAAGAAATGTACAAGCAATAAAAGTGTATAATCATTGATGGCATCTTTCTGGAAGCTGCATGAAACAATAAATCATCGTGAAACAAAACAAAAGTGTAATAAAAGTCGAAAGGGTGGAGTTCTGTTGGGTAATATAAAGCAGCTGATGGTAATGTTGCTCTCTACTATCACACGCACATTAACAGAGCACAACGAAGCTTCTGCTTTGTCACCGAGTATTTACCACTTCCTCCTCTCGCCCAGTCTCCTCCCCCCATCCGCATGTGGTATAGTACTACATGCTCTGGTTGACAGCTCATGCCGAGCCAGCACATTCCACATTATTACTACTTCAGATGTTTGTAACCAGGGAGCGCTCCCATTGGCCGAGACACCTCCAGCACTGAAGTCATGGGGAACCAATGAGGAAGAAGGCTCTGTGCAGACAAACTCCGCGCTTTAAACTGCACTCCCTCTGCTGGGGATTACCGAGAGAGTCTGGGACGTAAATATGGTTGTGTATATTTAAATGATTATAATATTTCTCACTGCGCCATTTTCTGTAACTTCATTTTAAGCTTTTTTTTATTTTTTATTTCTCCCCTTATTTACTCACCATCATTTTTCAGTCTGTATTATTTGTTACTTTCGTAAATTTATAACAGTTTTTTACCTTTTTGTCTCGTTTCTAAGCTGGAAAAGTATAAAAATATTAAAACTCATTTTCTAGGTTTATCAGCTGGAGTCCCACAGAGCTCAGTACTCCGTACAGATCCCTGTAGCATATAAATAATATGTGAATGTCAAGTTCACTTTGGGATTTTTCATATTATTTTAGTTACTACATGATAATGTAGTCCAGTATGAAAATTGTACTTAAACCTCTAGTCTAGTATCGATATAAAAGAGAAAAATCACTTAGTTTTCATTATTGTCATATTTTAAAGAGATCCTTCTCAGTTGGAAAAGTTCTGTCAAGTACACAAATGTTTGCCTGTTCATTAGAATTATGTATTATCAATATCAATTTTGTCTATCACTGTATAAAAACAAAGTACCCCCCAATCTTGAAAAAGTCTAGAATTGAACCCCCGCACCCCAAAGAAATCATGACAACAACCCTTGTATTTAAACAATATCAATATTATAAAGGCAATAGAAACAAAGAACGAAATAAATCTCTCATTCACCTAAGAAAAAAAATAAGAATTAACTTTTAGGTCCTCCCCCCCCATTGTTAGAATAATGGTTCAGTCCAAAGTGAAGGAGGAGCAACAGCTGCGCTGCTGAATGACACACGCTCCGTTAGAGCCAGGAGTTAGCTGTTAGCTGTGCCTCTGCAGCACTAACAAATAACCTCCAGTAAGTAAATACTTAAAGCAAAAGACATGTAACACGTTTTATTCACTTCCACTGCTCAATTGAGTGAAACACATTAATAAACAGTCCACAGTTCGTTAGTTCATTACTTTGGCTGAATCATGATAAACCGCCACCTTATGCCTTGGAAATCAAAACTAGCTAAACTGCTACATTGCTTTCATAGACTTAGCTCCTTTTTCTGTCGAAGGTAGCCAATATTCCAATCATTGTTAGCTCTCCAACTCTTTAATAAGAAGAGTTTGAAACTGCAGCGGCTGAGCTTACCTCTAGCCGACAGCTCTGTATGGGAGCCAAGAGCAGAGGGGCCACTGCAGCTGGCAGTAAAAACATAAAGTATGCCTTTATTTCTTAGTGTCTTCAACGTAGAGCCTTTAAGACCACAAAATAAAATTTGAATATTTTTCTAGAAAACTGTTGCTGACCTTTAAATTTAAGTTATACTTAAATAATCAATTCCTACATATTTATAGGTTCTCAGTCATCCAGGACATTGATCACTGGACTGGGGTCTTTCTGCATGGCGTTTGTTCTCCTTGTCCATGTGTGAGTACTCCAGTTCTCTCCCATTCCTCAAAAATGAGCTTGTAAGATTAATGGAATACGTTACATGAGTACATGTTTTGTGTCTCTAGGTTGCCTTGAAATGGACTGGGGCATACACCACCTCTCATCCAGTAGCCGTTGGACAGGCACCTGCGACCCTGCAAGGATACAACAAACTACTTGCGAGAACCTAATAGTTATCCATGCAATCTCTTCTCACACATTACATGAAGCAGATGTCTTTATTGAACCATCAGTGTAATAATATACCAAACAGCTATTTATAATGGTAAGCAACAAAAAAAGATGGGATTTATTGGCAAATTGTAGGGGTTTTCTTTTCATCTTGCATCTCAGGGAAAGATACCTTGCATCTCTCTCAGTGCTCAGTCTCAAACCAGAAACTAACCAGTGCTTAATTTCCTATTCATAACTTTAATAGAGGCTCTTGTAACCTTGTGCATATTATTGTCAAAGATGTGGCCAATTCCCTGGTTTAAGTAAGAGATGCACTTAACAGATTGTCCACTTTATGTTTCTGATTATAATTCATTGCAGTGACAGATTTTTCTTCTACTGCAGCCTGTAAAAATTTATAAACACCAATATATTTTATCAGACTGTTAAACTGCACTGAATGTGGTGATTGAATTGGGCTGCATTTACTGATCCAGTAATTAGCTATTCTTCTGAGATAGTACTCCATAAATGCTTTGAAAATAATTTGGTTTTATTAAAACTGAGCAAAACTCAACATATCTCTTTGAATCTACCGGTAACTGAAGAAGTTGTAGATTTTAGTGTTCTGAACGCACAGCTAAATCTCTGCGTTTCATAGTAAGATTGTGTCACAAAATATTACAACCGTCTCGTATCGACTGCATGAAATGTCCCGTCATTTTCCTGCTGTCGACCTCATTTCTGCTTGAAGCCTGTCGGCATCTTTTGCTTACGTTTGCTGGTATCACAGTCAACATTGTGACTGTTCTAGTTCACTGCGACCATGTTCATACAGAGGCAGCTGTTTTTATTTTAAAAAATAAATAAATAAAAACATTCTGATTATGTAATCCCCGCACACAGCTTGCCTGGTAAAAAAAAAAATTGCAGACAAGGTACAATCTTGAACACAGAAAAGCTTTCTGCAGATAAACAGGTGAAACGCTTCCCCAAGGAGCTGAGCGATACAGAAATGACCTCAGAAGATGCTCAAAGATAGTCCCTCCCCCTCCCGTCCCACTAGATTTGTTGGCTGTGTAACTAAAAATGTCTGCAAGTCAGGACTACTGTGGACTCAGTCTCCTTGTACTCTTGAGCTGCTGTTGAACAGCTGCTGGCTGTTTGTTTCACATACTTTGAGCAAAGTCATAAATCAAACCGGTCATGCAGTGACAAAAAAAAAAAAAAACAAATAAAGGAGCAGCAAACATACATTTGCTAGACGGTTCTGTGAAATGGCTCGTCTGAAAACGTACCTGCTGAGCCGGTATTGAGCTGCTCGTCTTCTTTGGTCTCATGGCGGTTTTTAATGTGTACATCTTTGCTCAACATTGTCTGTCTCTCTATAGCTTCTGCATTGTAATACAAAGATGTAGTTATGGTAAACGACAATGTTCTCCCGCAAATAAATAAAACAGTTCACATGTTGTGCATCATCGTAACAGGTACGGATCATAATCTTTTCATTTATAAAACCACAGGAAATGTAACAAAATTTAAAAAAGAAAAATCTGGAAAGATAAACCTTTATTTTTTTTTTCAATAAAAAAGTAATGCAAAAATATGCAGTTTATGTTAAGGAACAAATTAGGATCCTCCCCCCATGTTTATTCCACCGTTTACCTATGTTTGCCCTGTTTAAACCTCAGACAGTTTTGTTACACTTACAAGCTTCAGATCAACCTAATTTTATTTTCATATAAAGTTAAACATTTCTACTTTAAAAACCATTGCTTCAGAAGTAAGATGCTGCTTTAAATCCCCTTACAGCTTCTTGTTTTGCCAAGAGGCAAGAATTAGCCAAAAATAATTCATGTATCGAGCATGCTTAGCTTTATGGTGTTGGTGCTGCTCTGAGCTCTGCTGTAACACAGTGGCTTGTTACTAACTGTAACAAATCTTCACCCAGCCATCAACATTATAGCAAAACAGAGCCACATTCTGCTTTTGCAAATATGTTCTTATGGATCAGTGCTTATTTGTAAAGTCAAAACTATGAGCAAAAGTCCACGGTGGTTTACCTGTACAACAAACTCTATGCCTTTCTTGTTAAGTTTTTTCTTTTTTTTTTTTTTAAATTCACCTTTTTGTGCAGAACAGACATCCTCACTTCTTTGCGAGTGTTAACTCAGTGCATGCAACAGAGACCAAACACAGAGAGCTGAGCTGTGAAGGGCCTCTCTTCTATAATAACTGAAGGCTTAAGTGAAGCTGGTTGAATTTTAATAGAGTTCTGCAGGGTATTCCATCGCCTCCGGTCCCAAGGCTCAAAGATCAGAGAGAATTTTCAAGCATGGTGTCCCTTAGCCTCTCACGCTCACTTCTTCCCATTCTTTCTCTGTTTTTGCCTCCACTTCTCTTCCCATCCTCAACTCCCCTCGTTTTGAACTCCCAGTTCCAATCCCTTTCTTCCTCTTGGGCTTTTGTCTCTCTCTTAATCCAAGTGTCTCCCACTTTCTGTTGCATTTTCTCTCTCTCTCTCTGTTCCCCGTCTGCTCTGTGAAATTTGTATTAAAGCCACTCGAGGCGTAATAATCGCTGAGCCCCTCTCAGCTTTCTGGCACGAAGAACAACTCATGACTCTCAGCACAAAAACTTGCAACCAAAGGACAAAAATGCCACAATGAACTTCTAAAAATCATGCGCGATGTTTGGAGAGCTTCTCCACACACGGGGATTATACAGCAGAGAGCTAATTTCCCCCATGCCCTGAAGCCATTGAAAGGAACTTTAAGATTTTTTTAAAGAACTAATAAAACTAATAACTTAGAATTTATAGAAGATTTCATCAAGAAAGAAGTAAAACATAAGATTCCCATGTTTTATACCTGCAAAAAGTGCAAGAGCACACATAAATTATTGCTTCAATTCTAAAAAAAAAAAAAAAAATATGCAAGAGAGCACCAAAGCATAACAGACAATACAAAGACAAGAGTTCATAAAAACTTTAAAAGCAGCTGTGTCTCGTGTTATTCTTGTTCAAGCTGGAGTGAGAAAAGCAGCAAGAGGCTAATGATTACCAGCTCCCTTGATTAATGCTTGCTGCTTAAATACAACCATTCAGAGGAAACCCCAACAAGCCTTTACATCTTCCTACTGGGACTTTAATGTAAAATACACTCCAGGCTAATCTGACACGCAGCTCATAAAAATTCAACTCCACAGCATTTTGGAACAGGAAAAACTCCTTAAAAAAAAAAAGAGGGTTCAGGGGCAAAAGTTATTCATTAATTCATCTCTTCCCTAAATCAAAAGATTCCAACTCAACAACTTTCAAACATAAACATTACATTTTTTTTTTACTTTGACTAGGAGAGGTAAAACTATGCCTTACTACTTAGTAACATCTTAGATCGTCTTTCCATATAAAATGACTGAAGCTTGAAAGCGTTATTTAGCAAACAAACTGTTAAAATACACTTTGCTACACTTAACATTAGAAAGTTGCTGAAGTTTTTTTCTTTTTGTTTCACCTCTCACTGTAACCGTCATTGTTCGAGGATGCAAGGAGAAGCATGTCACTTCCTTGCAGCGACAGTGAATTTATTTTGTTACAATTAAAATTTGAAAAACGACTCATAAGTAAAAACATTTAGTTTCCCAAAGGAATGCAACCAAATTTCTATTTCTTTGATATTGATAGAAAGGACTTGGATCCTTTCTGTCAATAGCCAGCAATCTACAAAAACGCTGAGGGTTTTTGTAGAATTATGAATATGAACATTTCATTTCCCTTTGAGTTCAATAAAGCATTGTTGGGAAGGAAAGTCTACAACTGGGAGTCACAGCAAACATGCAGTAGAAGTTGTTGGTTTAGTTGAATAAAAGGCCAAAAAGTTACATTTCAGTCTCAAGTGAGGCAACACTAACACTGCCCAATATATGAATACACAAACTGAGATTTAACTTGTTTTTTGTAGGTGTATTTCGTGGAGTCTGGCTTGTTCTGACCTCTGCTGCCCCCATGTGGTAAGGTCATAAACGTGCGAGAGCAGGGAAAAGACGGCACATCTTTTAACACACTTTTCTTTTATGTATGAAAACGGTCACCGACTCGTCACTAAGAACTTATAAAACAAATTTATAGCTCTAAATACACATGAAATACAATGCCATGAACAACGAGCTTCCTTGTTATGTGGTTTGGTCAGTATAAAGTCACTTTTAATTGACTTCATTAGCCAGATATTGACATTAGGGCTGGGTAAAAATAAATAAATAAAAAATACACAACCAAAACACTAGTCACCATCTGAATTTAATTAAGCAAACCACTATGAGCCTGCTATTGGATAATTACAGCACTGGCGCTCATTTTCCAGTTGGCAACAAGTTAATTAACCCCAATTGCTGCAGAGTAGCTTCTCATTTCTTAAACAACCATGCCTAATGACACATCCTGTGGTCATGGAAAAGATGTTATTTAAGAGTCACATCACTGGCATCAAGCAGAGAAAACTAAGAAGATTGCACAACTAAAGTTGGGTTAAAACTGTCCAACGCATTATTGGAAACTGGAAGACCGTCGTCTTCAAAAAGAAATGTGGTCGGAAAACTCCCCGAACGGCGATCATTTAAATGTTTGGTGAAAACAAACTGGAGAACATAAAAAAAAAAACACAGTAGAAGTCAGTGCTGCGTTTAACGGTGAGAGTAAGAGTATTTCCATTCACGCAAAATGTGGAGGGAACTCAATGGACTGACTCTCATAATCAATACAAGATGTTGGTGAAATAACGCAAAACTGGATGGGAATAAATCTCATCACATTGCTCAAGGTCATCAAAATAATGCTGCAGCAAATGCATGCCGTAATCAGGCGACCCAACAAAATATTAGTGTTTGGACTTTTTGTTTTTGGCCAGGCAGTTAATAATGACAAACATGGGAGGAGAAACAGGAAAATCATTTAAACACTAGTACTTAGTATATGTGATCAGATTTTTCTTAAAAAACTGTTAATTTATATGCATTATTTTAATCTAAAAATCTTACATTGCTTACGTTTTAGTGTGATTGTAGAGTAAGTCCAGGTAAAGACATCCCTTGGCGGGACAATGCAAACACAAATATACTTCTTGCATGGATTAAATCCATTTCCTGCATAGTACTTTAATACCAGAATGTTCTCATATTATTCATATACAGAAATGACATTTAATGTTAAGTAAAATATTGTCAATGCTAACAAGTTGCCCTGAGTCACAAAATGACTTTTTTTGTAACTTACAAACTGTGCATAATATAACATAGAAACTTTCACTAAATCAAAGCAGTTCAAATCATCCATAGGCACAATAAATGGACATTTTCTCTTCGTTTTTAGCATCAGCATGACTGCACTATTTATACATATATATATATATATATATATATATATATATACACATATAAAATCACTGACTTTAATAATAGGAAAATAATCCATAAAGAAAAATCTAACCAAACTGAAGCTTTAGACATGAGCAGAGTTATTAAAGAAACATGGCAAATTGCAGTTAAAAGATTTTAGCTTAAAAAAACAAACGCATAGTCTCCTAACTCAAATGATAAAGAAAAAAAAAAAAAACCTACATACTGACAGGTTACTCAACATTGCTTCACTGCCACCCTTTCTTAATTTACAAAACAATCTTAATACTTCAGAGGCCATCCAAACAGCTGCCCAGTCACTGGGCAGCAAGACAGTTTATTTATTTATTTATATATTTTTTTTAAATCAAGAAACCAAAAGTATGTGCAATATATTAAGTTTTGTGGGCAGACATTTTGCATTTTGGTCTGCATGAACAACTTTGGGCTCATGAGCAAATAGCAGCTTTGCTAACAAATGTGGAGACATAAAAGGTTAGATTGGCCTGTTGCCACCTCAGTCCTGCTGATGGATCTTACATTTTACTTAAATATATTTTTAAATGTATTCAATGCTGCCTTTTTTATTATTATTATTATTATTCATAAAACATGAAATAAATAGCTTGCTCAAACAATACATCTTCCCATTTGACCTGAAAGTTGCATTTTTACGGTTAGGCAAAAGTAAATTGTTTGGCATTAATACCACAACATCTCCAACAGGACCATATCCATATCATATGTAGGTGTTTGAAAACAGATTTTAAGACAACAAAAAAAGGTTGACTTTGCATATATTTTTGCTTTAAGGAGACAAAGAGTCTTTTGTTTTTCCCATTGACACTTGATAAGAAAACTGAAATGCGCCATTCATTTCATTTAACTTAACATTCTGATACCACATCTGTATTCGTGTCCTATTAAAGTGCAGCCCAGCTTCCGTGTAGGGATGTTATGACCCATTATTCTTTTCTGTGCAATAAAATTTTAATGTAAAATAAATTAGGTGGATTCTGATGAAAAGCAGAGCAATCACTCTTTGACATGCAGCAGTGACCGAGTCTGTGAGACAGGAGGTCGGGGGGGAGAGGGGGACGACCTTTTAGGCCCCTCTGCGTTGGACCACTATGGTCCCGGCCACAATGTCGTAAACTGTCCTGTTGTGCTGGAAGAAGAGGAGCGTGACGAAGATGGGAAAGAGAAAAGCGATGGAGAAGTTCTTGTTCAACGCTCGCACAGTGGAGCTGCGAATGGAAGAAATTTGTTTAAAAAAAAAATAATTGAACCTCAAGATTTCAATTATTGAGGATATCCACTTTGATGTAAAAATAAATAAATAAATAAATTGTTGATTACTCACGCCGACAGAGAAACATTAGATGCTGGAACCACAAAAACGCGGTTGGGTCGTACCATGGTGGACGTGTCGCATGTCACCACCCGCAGACCGAGCAGAAACTTCCCTGGAGTCGCACCTCCGGCGCCCCAAATGCAGATTGTCTGATTAAGCAAGAAGACAAGTGTCAAAAAAACAAATCTGTGTACTGTACAGTACCGATAAGGAATACAATGATCCAGATCAGTGATATTGATACTAAATTATAAATACTACCCTCAAAGAAAAAAAGAAAACATGGCTATTCCAGCCCACCAATTAGGAAAGGGATTTTATCGTAAAGCGGCACGAGAAAAGCTGAATCCAATCATACTTTTAAAGATATCAGTCTCTCAAGGGACGAACAGTGGAAAAACAAAAATAATGGGGGGAAAAAAAGAAATCCCAAAACAATACTTTACAGCTCAAATGATGATAAAAAAAAAAATGCCAGAAAAAATACCAAAATTAACAGAAAAATGTAAAGAAAAAACGTGTAATGCATATACAAGCATATAAATTCTTGAACCGAATTGCTACTATGGTATTCTATTTCGCTTTATTTACATATTTATACGCAACAACAACAACAACAGAAATCTACAAACATCAAAGAAAAAAAAAAGACCAGATGGAGTTTGAGCCGAGGTGCCCAAACGTCCCAGAGGTCAGCCCCACGTGGGAGAGCAAAGCCTCTGACACAGACGTCCAACGGGAGACGCGAAATACATGACTTCATCTCCCGCAATTCTGAATGCAACGTTGCATCACGGTTCTCTATGGAACAGGATGTTTTGTTGTGAGAAATCTGCTCCTGCAGAAAGGAAAGCAACTCCTCGCGAATGCAGTTGAAATTGCCTTCGTCTTTAGTCTGTGCTTTGTTGGTAATTATGTGGAAGAGCTGTACTGTGCCGAAACCGTGGTCAGCTTAATGAGGCTGTGCAGCGTGGTCATTTTGTTTAAAAGATCCGAAGCCGAAAGGGAAAATAATACCCGTATTTTTGTTGGGTTTTGTGCAAAAAATGATTTTATGATGCGACACCAGCAACTCTGGCATGTTTGACCAATGTGTTGCCTCCATTTTTCTTCAAATAAATGTATGTTTTGGAAACTCAGTTTGAGTTGAATTAAAGAGACAAGCTTGGTGTAAATTATCTTTGAAAAACCACCACTCTGTATATCAGATACCTGTTAAGAGCAGGAGATTAGGAATGCATCCCACCTCATAAACGCAGACCAACACTCTGTAAACCAAAGCGACCGCCATCATTTTCTGCAGGTCCTCGATGGACGTGTTCTCATCGATCTCCTCAATAATGAAGTGGGTGATAAACTTGGCAATGTCCCTGAAAGGAGACAATGCAGTTTTGTTGGCAAGGGGTGGTTCTGGAAGACGGACGCATTAGAACATTGTTGGTAGACAATTGGACATTTGGGAATCTTTAAATTAGGAGTTTTACTTGAGGTCTTCAGATTTATTTTGCCTCACTTCATTCCGAAGAGATGCATGATCCACAGGACGATGGTGGCCTTCACACAAAACAGGATGAAGAAATCCACCGTCTCTGCCAGTAACCTCTGAAGAGGGGAGGGGATGGTGTACTCTCGTCCTGTACAATATGATGTGGAGACAAAATGTTGGAATATTCGTCTGTACACCGTCTGATTGATCAGTTCCAATTCATAGAAGAAAAAAAAAACAATTAATGTTACAAATCAATGGCTTTACTCAAAACACCAAATACTTTGTAACTCTTGTACCCAGTCATAAGGAAAACAACATAAGCAAGAATCAGCGTCTCATATTGTGTCAAAATCAAAGGCAAATACAAAAGTGGGAGTCTCAGCTGGGCTACTAAAAGCTATAACTTAATTCTGTTGAGCTTTAAAATTGTGACAGCCATCCAGGAACTTTGCGTCTTCAAGACATTTCAGTAGCAGAGGAGCACGGTTTCCATCTTTACTTTTTGAGCGGGCAGGAGTTGGCCACAGATTGGGAGCTAAAACAGGCTACTAAAAGTCCGAAATGACAAGACATGAAAGCTGCCATTTACAGACACTTCTTCCTACAATGTAACTGAATAAAACTTTAATAACTAGATGTGCAAATAAGGAAGAGACATGTCCCCTCCCCCAAAAATGTGCAAATGTAATAGAGAGGTGATCCTAAGATTTAAATAAATGCACGCCACACTTTTCAGTTTCAAGTAATGAAAACCATAAATCATTTTCCACTCATTTCACATAAGATTCTAGAACAAATACAATTTATTAAAAAAAGAAAATACTGTTACGTTTGTGATGCCAAAAGCTTAAATTGCATGGATTATTTATTATTTATGAGGTAGTGTTGTTATTTTGAAGCTACTTTAGATCTGCAGAAAACAACCAGACTGGTAAACAATCGGTCCAAAGAGTCTTTGGGACAACTCTAATTATATAAGCCTGTTTCCACCTGGACCTCTTCTTAAGCCTGCTTCCCATTACACTCATGACTTATCTTAAGTCTTTAAGGAACCACGCACATTACACCATGCTGAAGGATAGTTTCTGTATAAAAAAATAAAGAACAGGCCACCACCTACCTGCCTGCGGTGGACTTCCGTTCTGCTGCCGCACGTCGGTCGCGGCTGAGCGCTGCTCCGCTTGCACACCACCCGGGTAAGAAGGAGGCGAGGACCCCGGGGGTCTGAAAGCGTACGGGTAGCCGAACCAGTTCCCGGGGTCAAACGCTTGCTGTCCGCTGGCGGGAACGGAAGAATGAGCAGCCGGTGTCTGAGCGGCAGAGCTCGGCGGTGGCAAGGGGAAGGCTGACAGAGCCGCCCAGCTCTGCCAGCTAGCATATCCCCAGTAATACTCCCACATCCACCGCTGCAACTTTGAGCAGTACTCCGTCGTGGCGTTAGCCTGGAGCTGCTTTGTTTCTGTTTCAGAGCCGTCGCGACTGCCGCTGCCCGTCATTGTCACAAATGCGTCCAAGTTACTCCACGATGAATTAATTCAAGTCCTTTTCTAAGTCTTGCACCTGACAGTTGGTGCCGCTCATCCTCAGCCAGCGGGCCCTACCTCTGCTTGTAACGACGGGAAGCAACGGTCGTGGTAACTCTTGTAGATTTCTTTTACAACTGCTCTTTCGGTGACATATTATTAGACATCTTGATAACAACGTAAAAGATTATACTAATGATAGTTTTACCACTGCATAAAAGAAATAAAGACACTATAAAGCTTCCACAAACTGGATTTCACCCCTCCCTCTAACCATTTAATGGTATGAGCCAGTTTAAAGGCGCTTGCTGTAAATTTCGTTTTACGTTAAGCGACTCCTGTTAAGTTCTGAGGTCGTGAAGACCGCTGCAGTTTTACACCGTATCAACGATTTTCAGATTTTCAGTTGGAGTAAACAAGATAAAAAGGCTATTAAAAAAAACTAAGTAACTGATTGTAACATCGGATTTAATATTTATAATGACGTCATCAGACAGACAAAAACATAGTCATGTGTGCTGTTATTTTAAAGACTAATATAAAAAAGAGAAATAATATAAAAAGGCCACTCTATATCTATCTATCTATCTATCTATCTATCTATCTATCTATCTATCTATCTATCTATCTATCTATCTATTTATCTGAAGTTCTCTAACACTGAACAAGTTGCATGCTGCATGTCTTGCAGTTGAGAACAACTCTGTTTTTATCAGTTTACAAAACAAGTCCCATCATTTTTCATGGAGTTCCATATCGCTCATCTCATCTTATATAAACTATCTGCAGGAAGATGGGGGAAAATGTCCTGAGCTAAACTGGTTACACCACAAGAGGGCAGCAGAGGACTGTTTAGCTTGATAGCACTCTTAGCTACTATAAATGCATGCCTAAATGTTTGTCCTGTCTTCTCATATTTACAATCTGTAACCAGTTATTGATCATACTTTACGTTGTCTTAAGCCAAGTTTGCTTTTTGTCTGTCTGTATTTATGAAACTATTTTTATTCTAGTTTTTTACAGTTAGCAGAAACTTACTTAGAGTGGTTGGATATGTTCACAAGCATGGTGGAATCCCAAATATGTAAAAGCGGCGACTAATCGATCATTTGCCACACAGGTCACTGGGGTCAACTTCAGAACTGTGTAAGAGTTGACTTGCAGGGCAATATGTCTTTTTCTCACCTACACCCTCTGTCCTTTTTTCTTTTTTTCTCTCTCGAACTGGTCACCCTCTGTCCCTTTCTTCCCATCCCATTCTTTTCCTTTCTCTTCTCATGTCTCAGTCCGTCCGCCTAACTACAATTAGAAAGGGAGACAGGGGTGTGTGGAGGGGGCATTGCATTTGCTGACTGGGCTGGCCTGACACTTTGGGTTAGGCGTTATGTCTGCCAGTTCTACGCGATTGTGCCGGCCTGCCTGAATAGGTCCAGTGATGCGGACACCAATGAGCGTTATCCCGGCCAACAGAGGCCATGCGATGACTGTGCCCAAAACTAATCGGGTCCAAATAAAAGCCGTGTCTGGCAGAAGCTGACCTGCGTAGAAAACCCAAAAACCTCGGGGGAACTGCACCGTGTGTGTCTGATGAGTGTGTATAAAACTTTATCTGTTATAATATTTTGTTTCTTTTTGATTTTTGTTGATTTAACTTAAAACACACAACAATAGATAGAATCCAGCTGCTAATAATAACCTGCCTCAACAGTTCTTGTGGGGGTTTTTTGTGCTTAAATGATTTATTAGTCATTGTTGGGGGGGAAAGCAATTTTATAGTTGACAGAAAATTATTAAATCTCTCACAAGGGTCTAAGATAAACTCTTGAAATTTGATACATTTTTCAAATAATACACAAATGTTGTTCTTGCTAGAAATAAAGTATAAAACAACAGAAAATTACAAAACATATTAGTCTCTCTTTCACTCTCTATGTATTCATATAAATCTCCCTCTTTGTGTGCTTGTGCTCACTGTTGAGTCTAATGAATGCTAAAACGTGAGGAATGCATTTACTGATGTAGAAAGGCCATGTTGCTGATAAGGCTTCTGTGAAACTGGTTGCTGTGTCTGAACAGGAAGTATTCTGCTGATGGAACAAGGTCATTTAATAAGAAAAAAGTAGTTTTAGGCGTGAAGAAATCCAAGTCAGTAATACTCTCTCAATACAGCTAAAAGTCTCCAAAGACATATGCAGCATAATAAAGAGGTAAGGGAGGAAAGTCTTTGCCACCGTATTATTTCTGTTTTTGTTTTTTTGTCACACTTGGTAAACGTTCTTTCTGCGGTACATCTTCCAAAGAGGCTCTCTTTTGTCCGATCAGTCCACATATTTCCCCAAAGGCCTTTGGCAAACATGAAATAGTCCCTTATGGTCTTTTTGGTCAGTAGTTTTCACGTTGGACTCTTCCCAGTTTCTTTCTTACTGTTGAATCCAGAACACTGACCTTCACTGAGCCAAGTGGGCCTGCAGTGTGTTAAATGTTGCTCTAAGTTCCTTTGTGACCTCTTAGATGAGCGGATGATACATTCTTGGAATATGCGATAGGCTGGCCTCTCCTGGGAAGGTTCCTCACTCTCCCATGTTTTCTCCGTTTGAGGATCAGGAATCTCACTGTGCCTCACTGGAATCCCAAAGCCTCAGAAATGGCTTTGTAACTCTGTCCGGATTGATATGTCGGCGGGTCTGTTTCGTACCTGTTGATTTTTTTTTTTTTTTAAGTGAGGAGTGGGGAATGACGTACTGCTTTTTAAAATCTTTTGACCCACTTAATGTGGTCTGATTGGCTCCATGTATGTGATTTCTTGATTTTTGATTAAATGTAGCAAGTGTAAAAAAAAAGAAAAAGTTTCATTTTTCATTTAGGGGGATAATATTTTTACATAGGGTGGGGTTGGCTCCTTTAAGAAGGAGATGATGATTTTTTTTTTTTTTTTTTTTACTATAAGAGCTCTGAGAACAAAAATAATCACTGTTTCTGTTTGTTGCAGCAAATATTCTGTGTGAAAGTTCAAGAGAAAGCAGAACATGCCTTTTTTTTGTCAACACACCGATTTTCTCTCAAAGCCCTTCAAGTGAATCAACAGTTAGTCAGAAACAGATTAAAAGCCTCCAGAGCCTCACAGAGGAACGGGCCCTTCGGTTCCTGCAGAGTCTCCAAACTGGCAGGCTGCCTAATTTGCAAACTGTTCACTGCTTAAAATGTTATTCCATGCAAAGGTTAAAGCGCGCTGATGTAGCCTCTTCAGAATGTGTGCAGTGGGTCGCAGGTTAGTGAAACGAACAAAACAGCCATCGGACGTCCAGAAAACTTGGGGGAACTCATATCCTGTCTTGTGAGTGAGTGGGTGGAGGAGGGGAGAAGTCACATGATTCAGACTTTGTGTGGCTGGCCGGTCACACTCCGTCAGGCGTCTGGTGTTCTGCGTAGTTTGAGACTGCTCTTGCAGTTTGAAATGGGGATTAACATCTTTAATTCACTGATGTCATGCAGAGATCAAAGACCCTCTCGTTCTCTCACAGTTGTCCTTTCCTATAGTTTGTTCTTAAAGTGTAGCTGAATGATTAAAACAGTGTTGATTTATGTAGGATTTTGGACTAAAAGATAAACGTCTTTGCTTGCTGAGGCAGCAAAGGGAAGTCTGTGCTTCTCTTAGCCCAAATTATCCCTGATTGGTCTTATATATGTAACTCTGAGAGCCAATTAACTGAATTATTTCTGCCTCCCTGAGCTTTGACAGGAACACCCAAGGGGGACAATGAGAGCACCGCTGCTTTGTTGGCCAGCTTTTGATCCGAGCAAAGTTTTTTTTTTTTTTTAAACCCTATCCTTACCTAATTCCCAGCATTTCCTTGACCTTTAAACACACTGCACCTCTCCCTGCTGTTAGCACACTTAGGTAAGGATGTTTGCTGGTGTAACGGTACCAACCCTCCTCTTCCTGACCCTGCACCCTGTTTGCGTCGTAACATCTCAGTCGTGTTTCAAAAGCAACTTCACAATCTCACCCTCACTTCAGCCATCGTCCCTTTTACACCACAGTTTTCTGTTGCTGCACGTTAAATCCTTCTTTTTAACTCTTTGTTTTGTGTTTTTGCCCCGATTAAATTGCAAAGTCCAACTGAAGGGACGAAAAACAGTTGATCTGCACAAGGTGCCGGTTTTTGTTGGTGCACAGCTGCAGCACTGGGAGGAAAGCGGTGTGATTCTGTCGTGCTGAGATTCACGCTGACGTTATCTCAAACAGCTGTGAACCCAAAGGCCTCTGGATGCAACGCAGATATCGGAAACAAGCTCTGGTTTCTCTGTGTGCTTTTAAATGGAGTTCCTCAGAAAAAGTCGTGGACAATTGAGAACTAACATCTCACAGGGGCCACAACCTAGAACGGGTTGGATTAAAGGGCAACATTTCACCAGTTACAACAGCTGAAACTTCAAAACGCTTCTTGTAGTAAATCCAAACTTAATGCAGTGCGGTGGAAAAAAGTATTTGTCCCCTTACAGGTTTATAGCTTCATGTATTCTTTGTCCAGCCCTGAAGATACTGACTGATTTCAACTATTCAACTTGACCCTAAGCATAAATAAAAACAGTATCTAACAGGAAGGGGATTTTGACATTTTATTTAATGTAAAGATATTTTATGTAACCACATAAACTGCAAAAAGAAAAAAAAAAGAAAAAAAGTCTAACGTTTTCTGAACAAGCTCCGTGCAGTTTATTAACTCTTCCCAGAAGGTTCAAGAAAATCTTGCTGTTTGGGTTTTGCCTGCTCAGAGTCCCGTCTACAAGCAGCTTGGAGAAAGGTCAGCCTGTGACTAATGGCTTCCGTTTCCCTCCCTGCTATCAGAGGCTGAGGTTATCTCTCCAGTGCATTGTCGGGAAGCGTCTGCTGCCTCCAGCACGTCGCAAAACGTCCATCAAGCCAACTTTCCTGATGACCCATTGTTGTTGTTTTGTTTTTTTTATTTAAGTTTCCTTAAAAAGTACAAACTCTGAGTCCTTTGTCCATGCGGAAATGTAAAAGCAGTCACTGGGTGGTGCGTACAAATGATCAGAGTACAGAGAGTCAAAGGTCTGCTCACCTCTGACAAAAAAATGAGTCTTTCGATGCTAGTGATATAATAAGTTTTACTTTAAGCTTAAGAAAGCATAAAATTTTCCCTTGCAAAAAAAACAAAAAAAAAACGTTTAGGTTTAATGAGATTCTTGCTTGGGGCAAAGCAAAGGATAACATCTTACATACTACCACATGGTGGTGGTAGTGGGATAATCTGGGCTGCTTTGCTGCTTCAGAAACTAAGAGACTTGAACCACGAAATCTGCTTTCAAATTCAGCAGAAATTAATACTGAAGGGGAATTCATGGCTTAAGAGCAGCAGTTCAGCAGGACAATGATCCAGAGCATAGCAGAAAATCTACCCTCTGGGGTTAAAAAAAAAAAAAAAAAAAAGGTTTCGGACTGGTCTGTAGGCTATTCATACTCAAAAACGTTCCAATGTGGCTGAATTAATACAGAAGAAACATAATGTTAAAGAATTCTCATTTCTTTTTCTGATACTGACATTTAATTGATGGTCTAAAATACATATGTAAGTGTGAGAGAAAACAAATCTATATGTCTCCCTGCCTGTTTTGAGGTAAACTGCTTGTGTCTGCATATTTTTTCTCCTCCCTCCCTTTTTGAAAACATACCCAAACAAATGAACTATTCTTGAGAAAAAGAATAGTTTATTTGTGCAGAAATAATGTTTTAGACTTGGTGTATCCTAAAGTCACTCCCTCCATCCCCCCCAAAAAAAATGTCCTGCAGCAAAAAAAGGACTTGTTTTTAAGAAAACATATATTTACGTGTGAGCCATAAGAAACCCGGCAGACAAAAATCGTGCTCTGACCTTTTTTGAGTATCAAAACCTCTCAGCTCCTTGCCACCTGCAGCGGAAGGTCAGCGTGTCTGTGTTTGTCTGTGACTGCATACTTAAGCCACAGACACCACAACAAAGTCTTTGTTCTGCGCTACGCCATCCTGTGAAATTCTTCAAAATCTCACGGGTTTGTTTCCACCGAGATAGGACCGCAGACAGTTTGCTCTTCTGTGTGGTAAAACAGGGCAAACCTTGGCTGTGGTGTCTGCTGCCACACTCGAATGCAGCAGTTGTGGATCTTCTTTGGGTTATTTAACATAGTCAAGAATTTAAGAGGGATGTTATGTTTCCTATGAGCTAAATTTTGATGTTAAGGCATGGTATTTTTTTTTATTTATTTTTTCTTTTTTTCTTTTTTTTTTGTTGCAACAACCTGTTTGAAAGAAGCAAATATTTGCTTTAGAACTTAAGCAAACACGCTGTCGGCCAAGTGAGCTGCATTCATCACTTGTTTTGAGAGCGTAGTAATTTGTGTTTGAAGTTAGTTTTTTCCTGAAACAAGTTCCGTTTAAACTCAGCATCCTGTGGTTGTAAAATAAACCGTTCTACATGCTGCGCAGGACTTTTTTCTTTTTTCTTTTATTGTTTAGTTTTTAGTTTTTTGTTGTTGTTTTCAGATTTGCACCAGTGAATCGAAAAAAGTGTCCAAGATAAACAACAATCAGACGCTTCTTACAATGTTAACTCCAATCAGCTTTGACATGAGGCACAGACAAAAACACCTTTAAAAAAGATCAGTTTTCTCTGTTTTCCTTCTTTTACTACCAGTCCTTTCAGACTAAAGATCACGTCAAACACAATTATTGCACTTTTTTGTCAAAGTATGCCCTTTCTAGTAACTCGAGAGTTTTACATTTCTTATGTTATACATTTGCCCTTACCGTAGACTCTCTTATTTTTATATTTCTTTTCTTTTCTTTCTTTTTTTTTTTTTTTTACCTCAGTTTGACTATCCATGCCTCCATTTACCTTTAATTTGCTGCTGGTACACCCGAATCTCCCCACTGTGGGAGAATAAAGGTTATGTCTATTTCTGCTGCACATGGTTTCTGTTAATAGTGAGGAGGGGAGAGAGAATATATCACATATCATGACACTTAGTGGCATTTTTTTTTTTATCCTCATTTACCACACCTATTTATTTATTTAGCCATTTCTGGGCAAAATCTACCAAAGACAAAAGTTCAATCAAGTGCTCATGTTTGTACATGCAGAATTTCAGTTGTTCTGCTCACAGGGGAATACTATTGTGTAGAAGCTTGCTCACATGGTCTCACTTTAAAGATTTTCCACCCTCCTTCCTGCAGGCTTTACAATCACATACATGGGCCTCATTCTACACCAAACTTTGACAGGAATTCCTGCAGGGACGACTGGAAAAACAGCGAATCTTTGTGGCGCTCTCTAAAGCAAAATAAATGCTCTTCCTCGTATGCACTACAGAATCCTTTGGATGTTATATTTTAGGCTGGACTCTGTGTGCTGTCTTCCTTGGACAACTGCTGGTACTGCTGAGGTGCTGTAATGGTTTGAAGAAGAAGATTAACAGTTTCAATATTACCTTCAGCAATTTTCGTGTATTTTGTGTGTGTGTGTTTGTGCATTTGCATTTTCTCTGGGGGAAAACCTCACATGTGATCTTTGTCCAGATGACACAAATGAATCCTAGTCTGGTGGGACATTTTGTCCAATTGGCCAGAGATTGTGGCAAAGTGTTTTCTCAAATGGCTGAAGTTGAGTGACAGCTTTTTCCAGCTTCCAGCTTTTTTTTTTTTTTTGTACTTTGAAGTATATCTTTTAATGTACAAAATGTACACCAACTTTACTGCAAAAAAATGACACTAGTGTTGCTCATTGTTTACTCTTTTGGTGCAAACTGCTAAGAGCAGAAGGTGTAAAATTAATATAGTTAAACATTAGTCAAACTGCTCACCTGCATGCTTTTAGGCAATGGTAAAAAAAAAAAAAAAAAAAAAACAATCACATCACTGCAGCTGCACAACTTTGACCAATTTCACAACATTGAAATTTCATTTTCAATGAGTCGATGCAGAGGGCAAATCCAAATGCAGCCACAGGGCACGGCTTGCAAAATGCTCAGACACTAGTTGATGAAATCAGAATTCAGCCTTCTGTATGACCCAATTGCAGGGATCGCTGAGGGGGAAATCTCGTTGCACGGCAGCCAGGCTCCCCCGCGGTTCCGTGGGGCCTCCGCACACATAACTCATTTCAGCTGTTTGGTTTCTCTGGAGACAGATCTCGGATCAACCCAGGAGCCATTTGGTTCCTGCAGAGAGGAGTCGAGTCAAGATGATACTAATGTGTATGTGATCTAAGGAAATCTTTTCAGAAGTTGACCTCACAGCCAACTCCACTGCACGAGAAATGCTCGAGGACGAACGTCGAAAAGCGAGAAACGAAAATGGATTTGCGCTGTCAAGATTTAATTTGTGCAACTCGAGTCGAGAGCAGTGAGAGTTTCTATTATTTCTACGTCAAATTTCACCACAAATGTGGGACGAAAATCGTGTGGAAAAAGTTGTTTATTCGGTGGCGATTTCCTCAATCCGACATCAAAGCCGCACACGACAAAAGTAATGGATCTTTTGCTTTTTATTCTTATCTCGCCAATCTACTTCACTATCTTGAATGTTGCTTCTGATGTAAAAAAAAAAAACCAAACAAACAGGAAGGAACCCCTTTGACCCTGATTTTGTCTCTCCTTTAAACCAACAAAGCGCCTTACATCCCCGTTTCACAAAACGCTCCCCAGAAATTCACTTCTGAGGACCAAGTAGAGAAACAGCTGATAAGACGTGCCACTCATCCTCAGTAATAAACCATGTGAATGCATTTAAGCATTTAGGATCCACTTGTTATCAAACATGATGTGTAGGTCATTGTCTTGAGGCTCTAAGGGTATATTACAGATTTATAGCCTTGTTGAAGCACTTGAACTGAAAAGGTGTTTGTGTAAGGCTGAGTTTAAATTGAGGACAAGCAGAGGAAGGGTGTCAACACTGAAACTCAAGTGGAGCTTTCCAGATGTTATGCAAAGGATATGAGTTAATTCCTCTGAAGTCCCAGACCTGCTGTTTTTCTCATGACACAAAGCAAACCCGGTGTCAGCCAGATGCAACTTTTCTATCAGGCGTGAGAAGACATGCACGTCTACTTGAGATCTTTAGGTTTTAATTTGTTCTACAGCTTATGTCAGAGGCCAAAATTAGAGTTGGAGAACCCCCAACTCATAGTCCTGCCTGTGCTGTACTTGCAGAGCTTCACAATGATACACGCAAGGTTCTCCTAAAATTATTTCCCAATTTACCCCCTCCCCCCCCCCGCCCCCCCACCACATACACACATTGCAGCTACAAATTTCCACGTACTTCAATGGGATTTTATGCATCAGACCAACAAAAAGGTTGTTGATTATTGTGTTAAAAAAAGAAAAACTGTACATGAATTTTAATCTTTTTTGCACTTTTACCTACAAATACAGCTCCAGTTTGTTTGGCAAAGATCTCTATTACCATTTTACATCTAATTTTTGCTTCTTTTTTTTTTTTTCTTTTTTTTTAAAAAAAAGAAGGTGAAGTGTTGTGAAGAACCGGTCGGTGAACTTCCTTTTCAAGTTCTGCTACAGATTCTCAATTGAATTTAGGTCTAGACTTTGAGCCATTTTAACACATTAACATGCTTTGGCCTAAGTTATTCTATTGAAGAGCTACAAGGGTTACGCCATATTGTGACCCCTAGCAAACTTCTTTATTAAGGGTCACATCCATCCTCCTATCAGCTATGAGAAGCTTTTCTGCCCCATCTGAAGAAAAGCATCGCCAGAGCATGAATTCGCCTCCACCGTGCTTCCCAGTCAGGATGGATGTAGAATATTTTTTTCCTCAACAAATTTTGTTTTACATAAAAGTCAAAAGACTTTGGCTTCATCTGGGGAAAGCTTTCATTTCTCATCCTTCATCTTTCATTTCGGCAAATGCCCTGTGTCGTCTCGCTCGATTCGTGCGCTTTAATTGAGACCGAACGTCTTAAAACGCCGTCCGCCTCCAGCAGATCAGGAAAAGCCGTGTCAACTGCGGTGGAAGATGTCTGGGAAAAATAGACCTGGAGGTGGAGATCCGCCCTGTTCCCTGCAGTTGTCCAAACAAAGACATGGGGACGCCTTGTTGACTTTCAAGCAGTGCACCTGTAAGTCAATACATAGCAGATGTGCCTTTCGGCTTTCGGATTGTGCACACAGCATACTCTTACCTCATGAGCAGCAATCAAGTGAAGATAAAAGCAGAGGATAAAAGATCACGATCCATTATTCTTGTGCCTTTGGAGGTAATATTAGTTAAAGGAGTTACCATCTTAAACTGGTCCGCCGGGGAGGTAAACAAACTGCTCAATCAGTTTTCTGGCATGTAAAACAAAGGACATGCAGAACATACGGCTGCTTTTTAGTTTGAATGCAGCTGGTCAGTGTGAGGGTTAGTAGAGTTGTAGAGTAATTATGGGACGGCACCATCAAAGAAACATGAGTAATCATGTCAGGCTGGGGGAAAGTAACTATGAAAAGAGATTCAATCACTGCAGTGCATGATATAGTCAGTTTGCTGTTAGCTGGCTTCAGGGTTTACCAATGAAATGTTTTTTTTTTTCACATTCTTTCACGTGAATCTTGTGTTATTTCCAACAAAGACAAATTTGAATTCAGCTTGTTTGGGTTTTGTTTGTCCAGATTCGACTGTTTAACTGTATGTAGTATTTGTGAATCATTACAGAAGAGGAGCAAAATTAAAAACAGAGCTTCTTGTTGCATCGCTAACCATGGAGGAAGTTAGAAAAGTCCCTTGGCGTGAGCAATGGTAATGTCAGATTTATATATCAAAAAGTGGTTAGATAAAAAAAATATGCATTCATCTAATGGATTTGCTACCGATTTTTCATTTCAAATCTCCTTAACTAGAGTTTTGAAATACACATTTTCTGCTGTAGGGAAAGACAATTTTGCATAAAATTAAGTTTTGTTAATTATATTGATGATGAATCCTTTTAGACTGTATTTTTAAATGGATAAAGAGATAGCAGTTTTCTGCCCCAGCTTTGCTCAGGGTTCTTTTTTTTCTCCAGTTTCATTTTAAGACATAGAAAATGCATCTCGAGTTAGACTGTTATGTGCATTATGTGCGTATCTAGAAATATGTTTTAAGAGACGATTTTTATTTCTCAATTTCTAGACCTATTTGGATAAGTTAAAGTATTTGCTGTGAAGTGAAGGTGTTTTGATGTATACATTCATTGATCCAGAGACAATTGTGTATTCTCAAAATAAAAAACTTCTCATCCTTAAATGACCAAACCATTTCCCTCTCTCCTCAATGATAAAATTCATTTAACAGAAAATTCTAATACCAGAAAATTGCAACAGAGTTAATGAATTTGTATCATTGTGAACCAAGGAAAGATCAACCTGAAGTAAAATGTTTTGAGGCGTGGAAAACAGGGATTTAGTAAACCACCTTCAGCACATTGACCTTTGCCAACAGTCCATTACATTCCTGTTCACTTGGCCTCTTCCCCACAAGGTCAAACATTGCATGTCCTCCACAGCTGCCAAGTCTATTGTCCAAAATGAGTGCTGGCCCACAGGTCCAGGTTCAGCTGTTTTAATCGTCAGGTTCAATCAGTTCCATCGGCTTGCCTTTCCTGTCATGGGAAAGTGGTTGTCGCCACTTGCAAACAAGGGAGAGGAGGCATACCCAGAATGCTCTTGTGCAACACAGCTGCCAGTAAATGAGCAATGGGAAATGTTCAGCATCCAAAAAAAAAAAAAAAAAATTCCCCTACACACACTTCTAAAAAGAGCTCACATTCCTTTGCATCCAAGCAGGATGGCTCAAAGTTTTGACCTTTAAAGGACCAATGGAGGAAAAAAAAATCTATTAAGTTTCATAAACCTTCAGCATGGGGAAACACTTGCTTTGGACTCAAATCCAGCTCATTAGATGAATCCAGAAGCCAGCAGAGAACTTGTATTCAAACATTCCCCAGTATTTGAGCATCTCAGAACGAGACCTTGATTAAGACTTGATGACAAAAAGAGTCGGACATCTGACAAATTCTCAAGCTTTTATTCACAAAATCCACCCCAAGAGTTTCAAACAAAAACCCAAGAAGGCATCAAGATGAGGGCAACAAGATACAAAAAGCGGACTTTGGCAACAATTGTACAGAGAGCAGGAACATGCCATTTCAGTTTGGGAGCATGCTCATTGAACTGAGCCGGTCATCCAGGATCAACGTCACTCCTTCACGTACGTCCTCACAGCCACAACATCTCCCATTATGCATTTCTGAGGAGAGAACACAGACAGGTCATCTGGAGCAAGTCTTTAGAAAGTTATGCAGAAGGTGATGGAGGAGGAGAGCGAGGGGGGAAAAACAAGATTTAGTGTGAATTTCTATTACTATGCTCATGTTGTGTGGCAAAATTGAATTTCAGCATTTTAAGGGGGAAAACAAATGCTTGTTAAAATTCAGTTTTTCCACAATATTAAGACTAGGCGAGTCAAACCTGCCCTTGATATACATGGAAACAGAAATGAAAGCAACATTACAAGATTCAGTTTTCTGCTTTGATAGCGTGACTCAAGACTTAGAAAAAGAATCCAAGAATATATAAAAAAAAGCAATCGTATCTTACAACTTCAGTCGTTTGACATCATTTCTCTGCAACATGCACAGTTTTTAAGTACTAAGGCGGGTCTTCATCGGCTTTAAAAAAATAAAAATATAAAAATACACTCACCGCCACGAGTTTGCCATCAGAGATCTCCCTCTCGATGTTCGTTTCTTTGCCATCCCAACTCTGTTTCTGAATGAGCTTGCCGTTGTCCAGACTAACCACACTCTGCAGGGCGGAGAAGAGGGGAGAGGGACACACTGTTAAACTCCAGCATTGGGAGGATTGGACGACAAAGCTGCAAGTTGCGACTCCTTCCGAATCCAAACGTTGAAGTCGTCAAGACCCAACAAACTAACCCTCGTCTTCCGGTCATCAGCAGTCGTCTCGTCGAAAGGCTCGTTAAGCTTGAACTTGACCTCGGTAGTTTTGAAGGCGCTCTGAGACTTCATACAGATCAGCCCCTGATCATCCACGCTCATCACGAAGTTGGGCTTGGTTCGGTTCCCCACCTGCCGGGTGGCAAACCCCACACCTGCAGCACGGAAGGAAACGTTTGAATAACATTTCGGAGAAAATTCAGCAACTTGAGTATCGATAAAGGACCCGTTTTGCCTAATTTAATAAGGGCTCACCCAGTGCCTTCATGTAGTCGTCAAAGTTCTCGCTGGAAATCATCTTCCATGTTCCCACAAACTGGTCAACCATTGTCGCAGTCTTTGGTGTGATTATCCTCCACAACAAATCGTAACTTTCTCTTGACCAGTATGATGAACTGGCCAGGCAATGGGTGCTTTTAAAGGGCCAGCTCGCTTTTTTTTTTTTTTCCCCGTAAACGCAAGTGAAGCCAATCGCATCCCTCTATGTCACAACACAAGTCAGACATTTAAATAATTTTAAGTCCCGCCTCCGATAATCCGAACCTTTTACTTGCAATGCTGTCTATTAAATCTGACTATTTTCTTTTGTTTGTCCTATGTTTGAATCTATCTCAGAAGGATCTGAATGTATAATAAAAAAAATTATAAAAAATCTGAAAGAAATCGACAGTGCAAGAATGTAATGGTACAGGAGAGAGAGAGAGAGAGAGAGAGAGAGAGAGAGAGAGAGAGAGAGAGAGAGCGCTTAGTGGGGAAGTAAAGTCACCACCAGGGAAAATGTCATTCAGGTTTGCTTATTTGTACAACGCAATCTGATTGATCCAGAGTATTAGCTGATAACTGTGAGGTAAAGGACAAACATACAAACAAATCGATCAATGGATGGACAGCCGGATGGATGAAATGACAAATGGATGAACAGGCATTCATGCAAATGAATGGCAAATACATTAAAAGTCTATTGAAAATGGTTAACTTGATATTATATATGTGTCTAATATATGATAGCTGTGTTAATTTCACTTGGACTGCTTTTTTTTGTTGCTAAATTTCATAAAAGTCCAGCTGTGTCTAACAAAATATTAGATTCGACTGACTCTGTACTGATTAATGCCAGCTTTATTGCTCGAAACGATTTTAACCGACTGGTTCGTCGCTCACAAAAAAAGTATATCTGAGGTACACAGTTAAAACAAAATTCACAATGAGTGTAAAGCAATTCTACCGTAACTTACAAAAGGAGTCGCATTTAGCTAAACATATTGTTTTATTGTACATTTCCAAGATTGCACACGCATATAAATACAAACAAATTCAAACAGGCGGTCATTTCTTGCTCTGCGGGTCCTTGTCTTTGCAGCGGGACTGAAACGCGCTCAGCATCTCGCGGCAAGTCAACCTTTCCCCCTTCATCACCAGCCTCTCTCCGTCCACTGTGGTGACAAACAACAACAACAACAAAAAAACAGAAGACACAATGAGATGACTCGGAGGAGGCGGCACTGTGTAAGGAGTGAAACACAGGGGAAGTTAACTCTGAGCAAATGTCAAGCACCACAAAAGAGACTCTGCTGACCAACGCCAAATATTTGTGTGCAGAAACGTGCCGTAGCTCACGCTAACCAAACCACCAGGAACTAATTGAGGGATGAAGTGTTTGTTACTGACGGCAGATTATAAGTCTCCTCAGAAACTTGGATCTATTCTGAATTTTTAATACGAGGGGTTTGGACGCGGATGCAGTCATGTGAGAAAAAAAAAAAAAAATCACAATACCCTGCAACAGTCTGTCTGATTTTTCTGACATCCATTGGATACTTAATATCAATTCAGGTGCATACAGACGAGAAAAACTGAACAAAAGAGCTTTCAGTAAAATGTAACGAGAGCACAATTTCTCGTGAGAAATAAATTAGGACATCCGTAGATTTATTCACAACTACGTCGGCTACAATTACAAACGGGCATAAATCTGCCGCTTCGCATTACGGACGAAGGCCATTTAAAACCGGCAGCCCGAGGAAGTTCTCACAGAAAGCAGGCTGAAAGGCTGTTGAAAAGAAGTCTCTAAAAACGATAAAATGTCGTCGCAAAACATAGAACAGAGTCTTAATGCTGCTGTTACATTAAGAGAGAAGAAGAGTTCACTTTTCCAGGGAGGTGAGCAAAGATGAAACATTTGCTTTTTACCATGAAGGACAAACTGAAGTTTACGAGACAGAGACCAGGACTTCAAAAATATTGTTAAACTTTCCTCAGACTTTCACTTTCAACCAAAGTGGGTAGGGATTCACTAGCTGTTAGGGATTGGGATGTCCTAATAACTTTTTTACTAGCTAAGAAAAATGTTGTTTGTTGATTTTATAATAATGAGGACAATGGGTTTTTTTTGGTGGTTTATAAGAGCTTTGTTTACAGGATAAAATAAAGAGATCAGACATCAATATGTGAGCCTTTCCAAATTTAGCTTCTCTGCATTGGTTGCCCATGAAATAGATGAAATAACTCTAATTCTTCTTCTTAAATATAATATTTTATTGCTCCATGTGTTCCCAAGAGGCCAGATTGCTTTCAGCTCTTCCTGTTAAAGGGGAGAGATTCCTCTCCACTGTCACCACATGCTTGCTCAGGACAAAGCAATGCTGCAAACTCAAGATCAATGCGTCGGGTTGGACTTCATCATGTAGATAACTTTATTCCAAATGGCATTAAATGATCAGTTTTAACTGCATTCTATGATTGGGTTGTCTTGGAATAAACTGGACTGATTTGAACTTAACTAAATTCTGTATCACTGAATATAAATTCTCTTTGTCTTGTTGTGCGCTAGTGCCACAATCATCTGAACTGGGCAGTCCAAACTGTTAATAAAGTTTATTAACATGTCTATGTATACTTAGACAATATAATCATAACTTATTAGACTCTGAATTTATTATGATGTTCCTTCTGTTGAGCAGTAGAACATTGCCTAACAGATCAGAACCCATTGATATTCAACCGGTACTCATTGAAAAAAACAGCAAAGCTGCACATGGCCCGATTTCTTACCATACGTTACGTCGATTACTGGTTCCGACTTGTCGTGTTTCACCACAGAAATCACCTCACAGTTCATGTTGGTGGAGCGGGCCTTCGCTGAACCCACCAGAGCCAGAAACTCTCTGAAAAGACAAGCAGGCATCGGGGTCTTTGAGTCCTCCACATCTGGTGCATTAAACCTCATCAGTATGTTAGTTGATAAATGAAGTCAATCCTTTAAATGACAGAGGCATGCTGCGCTGACACTGGTTCAACACTGGCCTCAATTTTAAAACAAAAAACTATGATAAACATAAGAGGGGGAATAATCATTAATTATAAAATCTGAATGTTTCATACTGACTATTTCCTCTGAGCCTTATAGGAGTGGTTTCAGGGAAAACCATCAGATATTAGGAGACCTTTTGTTACTATTAAAGAAAATTGAATGTGTAAAAACTATACAAGAAAGCTAGACTTACTTATTACAGCTACTGAAAGGACAAACTATCTTTGAGAAGTCACTTCATGTCTTGAATTTTACAACTGAGAAATACGTACTTTTGCTTTCGAGTACTTGACTGTGAACTGCCAGCGATATGCAGGTGCATTAAACAAATAAAATTAATTTTAAAAAAGGGTCAAATTAATAAAAAGGGCAGCTTCAGCTTTTTGACCCTTTAGAACAGAGAGAGGCAAATCCTGGTTCTTGATGGCTGGTCTTCGTTAATATCGACTATTTTCTCACAAACAACAACCCTGCCATTATTACACAAAATTTACAAAACAACGGCATTGTAGCACAACAGTAACGCTGAGCGAAGGTTTCTCACCTTGTTGAGCGGACATTGGACTCGAACGGACAGAACTGGATGGTTATTTTCTTCACAGCTTTCAATAACACGGTACTTTTACTGGTGGCCGCCATGTTTTCTGGAATGGTGACCTCTTACCTCGACAGGAAGTGAAGCGTCTAGTTGAAACCACTAGAGGGCGGCAGAGGATGGGGAATATTCCAAAGTGAATATTTCCGACTTTGGGTCTATAAATATGGTACAATACAATACGATGCAATACAATAAAATATAACTTTTTTAAAGTATAACTGCTGACTAATTTGTGTCCTATCTCCTTCTCAGGTATGATGCTATTTTTGTCTCGTAGTTAATTTTTTCTTGCACATTATAACACATATATTCACTCATGCACACTATGCACCACTGATTTCACTCTCTACCACACACGAAATTTTGATTTATAAGTTAATTTGAATTAAATAAATCAATCCCAAAAGACTGGTAGCAGGACCTGACTCAGTATTACTAGTTTGTGGCTGAAATATCTTACAGAGTTTTGCAAAGTAGTTCAACTTCAAGTTTGTTTGATTTTATTTTTTACTTATTTCAGCTCATCTATTTTGATTGCACAAATCCAAATTCAATAAAGACAAATGTGGTTTATATCACTGATGATACTGATGATTTCAGTAGGACATAATTTTGTCTTCCACATACAATCAATTTTAATCCAACTGCATATTTACAGTTCAGTTCTTAAAGACTTTTCTCAACTCTATTATAACTCACAATTTGAAAAGTAGACACTGACAGTGCATTTATTCATCCCTGAGACAACCAGCCAACTAGCAGCTTCTTACTTAAAATCCAAGCAGAAACTTAGAGCAGACTATGCTTTTGCTGTTGCTGCTCCAATTGATGCATATGCAACAAGCACTAATGGAATACATACCCAGTTCAATTTAGAAAAAAATCACTTAGTTTTAAAGAGAGAATTATAACCCAGAATGAAGGAGTGGCCAATGAGCTGCAGAGCTCATAGCAGAACAAAAAAATGTGGAAGTATTTTTTTTTCTTCAAACTGTTTTCTTCTTCCATACTTAACCAGACCTATGATTTTTTTTTAAACTGATTTTGCATCCAGACTTTTCCATATTGCATTTGAGCTCTTTGTTGATTTTTTTTTTTCCAGTATTATTTGGGCAAAATGTTGATTTAAAATACAAAATGATACTGATGGAAAAAGCAGAGTTTCGTCCCTGGTTATACGCCAAAACCCATTAAAGGAAAGCCCAGAGGCAAACCGAGTGTGGCTCTTTGCTGCTATCATCTCCGTTTGGCAGAACCGAATCACATTAGAGGGCAAACAAGCAACAGAGAGAAGGGGCAGGGGGGCCCGTCAGGAACTGAGTCAATAAAAGAGGTGCTGCTCTCCAAACATTCAGACATAGAGGCACATCTCATAATCAAAAAGACGAGAACGATGCACTGCCTGCAAACAGATAAAAAATTTAAAAAAAGACACACTAATCGGTTCCTTGCATGTTTGGATTTGCAATGTTGGCCTTTTGTTTTCTTTTTCGTCACACGACTACAGTAAATGTAATCTCAACCTCGTCTATGACCTAAGAATGACTCTTCGGTGATCATATCTTACATTTCTCATAAATGATCTCGTTTGATGATGGATGACCCAACTTGTCTGCCCATTTAACATTGTTCACCATTGCATTCTCACTTCCTGAAACTCTCCTGGCTGTTTGGGGGATATTTATAGGTCCTCTTGTTTTTCAGGGCGTACGAGGAGCAAACGTGTTATTCTCAGCTGAGCACAGCCCAGCCTTACTCAATTTGTCCTCGACTTCAACACGCCTCGAGTCTCTTTCCTGAGCGGCCAGCAGTCCGAGCTGGCCTCTGACAGCCGGGGTACTCTAAATTTAGACGTGAGGCTACTGAAAGGCAGAAGCATTTCCTCTACACACCCCACATGCACCACACACACACACATACACACACACACACACAAACAGCAAGCTGTTGTAGGAAATGTACTCTTTGCGCAGGCAGTAAGAAAGTGGGGGAGAGGCTGCTGAGAAACAATGAATGCACAAGGGAATGTTTGACCTGAAAGGAAAACAACTTATTGTCTTGGTGTAGAATTTCATCCATCGCGGTCTCAGTCTGAGCTTAAAGATTTGCTTTTAATGGAAGCAAATGCATCAAACAGTTTTCCTCGTGTGCGTGTCACTGATATTCCTGGGAGTTATTGCAAAAAAAATAAAAAAATAAAAAGGTTACAACACCCCCTCTCTGTCATACCGCAAAGCACGTCAGCTTTTCCTAGTCATTATTCCCTCTTCAGGTTAAATCAGGAATGCATCTGCACTGTAGACATTAATAGTCTGAACCCAGGTGTTTCACGTAGAAATACCACAACCAGAATAAGTGCTAACCCCCGGCGAGCTCTGCTGTAATGTTGCTGTGCTGCGTTTATTGTATTCATCACTCAAGTCTCTGCTTCTTTTGAATCACGAGGGATTTTCTGCAAGTATGCATCCACAAAAAAAAAACTAAATTACATGTAATCTTTTTATCCTTTTCTCTAACCCTTTGTAATGTAATTTCACGTGGACCTCATTAATCATGGAACGCATAAATCGTTCCATAAAGATACCGAAAAGCTACCAGGTTCCCGGAGGCAACCTCTCATGTATAAGCGATTAAAATAAAATCTGCAGAAATCCCGCTGTTTTCAAAAAAAAAAAAAACCACGAAGAAAAGTTTATGCAACTCAGCTAATGCTGGCTAATCAGGTTCAGGTTCAGGTTTACTTGAGTCCCAAAAGGGTAAATAATGTTACAGCAAGTAAAAACTAAAAACAACAACAACAACAACATAAAAACAAAAAAACAATCAAAGTACTAAAAATGAGGGACAATACAGTGTGCCCAAACAACATCAGCAGCAGTCCAGACAAGATAGGGACAATACCAATAGTGCATATTGTTGTCAGCCAACAATTACTACCAACACCATTAACATATGTGCAAAAAACAAAATAGAAATCAGGGAATCTACCAACCAATCAGACACAATTCCTCCTGGCTTGTCCTGCATTAAAAAGTGAAATTGCTGTAAGGATGAAGGAGTGCTTACCTTTTATTCTTCACAGATAAAAGTTTGAGACAGAGGTCAGAAGGTTGAAATGTGTACAATAAACATCTACGCAAATCGGTGCTTTTTAAAAAGTATTCCTTATCACATTTTGCCATGCTGCAACCATAAGGCTTCGTGTTTCTATTTGGGATTTTAGATAAAAGACAAAGACAAAGTGGTGCAAAAATGATGCATGGCTTTGAAAACTTTTTCAAAACTTTAAATCTGAATAGGGATTCAGCCCTATTTACTATGACACCAGTTACCTTCAGTAATTTTCTAATTAGCAAACAGTTTCATACTTTCAAAGTTACATAGTTTCTATGAATCTGTTCTGTGAAGGGTAAGCAGCGTCAAGACGACCAAGGAAAGCAGCAGACAGTTTGCGAAGAACTTTGAGACAGAGTTAAGTAGCAAAGCAAGATCTCAACTTTTAACACAAAGTACAATCACTGTTCAACACGGGACCATCCAAGTGAGCTGACAACTGAGCAATCACCTGAGCAGGCCAAGGGAAGTATTTATCAGAGAAACAGCCAAGAGCAGGGGCAGGGAAGCTGGCCAAAGTCGAAGGGAAGATGGATGGAGTTAAATACAGGGCAGTCCTGGAAGAAAACCAGCTTAGAGGTTGCAAAACGCTTGAGGAAGGAGGTTCACCTTTCAGCAGGGCAAAGACGTTAAACATACAGTAAGAGCTACAGTGAAATAGATCAAAGCAGTTTCAAATGCTGCCATGTCCCAGTCAAAGTCCTGACCTAACACCAAAAGAACACGTGGCGAGATAAACAAAAAGATAAGTCAAGATGATCCTCATCCAATCTGACTTAGCTTGAAGTCTTTTTGCAAAGATAAAAGTCGCTAACTTTAGATCTGTAAAGCTTGTAGAGTCATAGCCCAAAAAAACCTTCAATTTGAGCAAAAAGTGGTTAAGGTTAGGGCATTAACTCAAACATGAATGGAGATACATGTCATACTCTAGTAGATTTTTATCTGTAACACAATTGAAACCATACAGTGGTTTTCTTCCACTGTGCAGCTCTGCACAGCAATGTTTATTTATTCAGGGCACTGAAGTCATACTTTGTTCTAGCTATTTATAAAAACCATCACTGTTTCAAAATGCAACCAAAATAAAAATCTGGGCAGATCTCCTCACATACACCATAACAGTTCATAAACCACAGAAGAAAACTGTGAAAACACACAAAAATACCCTCACTAATCAATTCAAAACTTTGAAGAGCTGAGTATATTTACCCTTTGCTACAAAACCTAAGTACAAAAACAACGGTTTTTAATATGTAGCATTGTTTAATGTGCTGTGCTTGGTTAAATAAATCCGATGAGAACTGAATCAAATTGGATTGGGACTGGGAGGCAAAAACCCAACTAAAATTCATAGGAAAATTTGTCTGAGCGCCGCATCGACGCTACTACATTTCCCATGACTCTTTGCGCGGCAGCTTTTCGCCGCTCCTCCTCCCACCGGCGTTCCCGGCTACAGCCTCTACAGCTGGCGGAGCGACCGCCGCACAGCGCGGCAGGCTGGACTGAACTGAGAAGCACCGCGTCTCTATCGTCCTCCTGAAATGCGCTCGGGCTGCGCAACGAGACACATCTCTACCTGTGGCCTCCACAAACACAGAAACCCCGCTTCTGTTCCTCTGCTCCTCCGAACGTAGCGCCAGGGGCGCGGGAGGCTTTTTGGACCAGCAGCTTACTGAAGGAACCCGGCTACTTTGGACTCAGGCAGCCGCTGAACGCTCCTCGCTCCTCTCCAAATCTTCGCATGTGAGTGTGTAAAAGTTGTAATTTGTAAAAAGGTCGGGGAGTGGAGGGTTTTTCTATATTCGTGAGGGTTTCTGGAAAAGTTGAGCTTGCGGACAGAGAGGGAGGGGAGCGGCGCGGTGAAGCGACTGCGGCAGCCTCGGTGGTCGCACTGAAAGCAGAATTAGAGAAATGGTGAGAGGAGAAACTTGTTGCCAATCTGTGCATACATTTTAGTGTTCGCACACAGCGCCAGGCATCCGTATGAGACTTGTTTATTTTCAGATGTCAGACGTGCTGCTGCTAATGATGAACTTCTTTTATGGTTTTAACTCGTCATTTAAGGTCATGCCAGCTGTGTTGGGCTCATTTTGCAGAACAAACATGGGAAGCTGTCACATTTCTAATTTAATTCTCTGTAGGGTAGGCGCTTGCTTAAAGATGCAAATCAACTTCCGTCATTCTTTTCGACTTTGTCTTGTTGTTGCAGCTTTGCACACATACACAAGGAAAACACTGATGTGTGCGAGTACTTGTACATTTTGCATCATTTCCTCTGCAGATAAAACTATTCCATTATGTAATAAAACTTTCAAATAATATCAAAATCCCGCCCTAGAATTTCATTTTCATGGCCAGCCATTTGACATTTTGTAACTTCAAATCATAAATAAAAAGTCATTTAGATATTATCAAACTTTCAACAACCAAACACCTTTTTAGCGGTTGTCAACTTTTAACAGTCAATTGATTTGTAATAGTTTACCCAAAAGGAGCTCTTTCATATCCAGATTGTGTTCTTAACATCAAAACAATGAAAGAGAGAGAGAGAGAAAAAAATCCTTCCTTGAAACAAATCAACTAGCTTACATTGTTTCTCCTAGTAAAACATTATAGGTAAATCCTGTAAGTCAGATATAAAATATTAACCTCAGTTTAATGAGTTCAGTCAAATCATGTGATTCTGGTGCATCTGAATAAATTAGTTCCTTCAAAAAAATATTTGCAACATTAATTGCAGTTCATTTGTGTTAATACTTAATATTATAGTTACAGGTAATACAATCAAAATGCAATTTCTTAGACAATTGTACTATTGGACAAGAATATTGTGGGTCTACTGAAAAATATGTCCACGTGTTGTAGAGTGCTTAGTACTTGGCGGGGCTCCTTTTGCCTGATTTTCTGCTTCAGTGCAGTGCAATCAGCCTTTCGTTCTGGTGAGGTGTTCAAGAAGCCCGGGTTGCTTAAAAAAAACAGTGTTCATGTCTTGCTTCGTTGGGTTTGCCGTTTCTCATCTTCCTCTTTACAACCCCACCATAGATTTGATCAGGACAGCGTGGTGACATATCAATCACAGTGATACCAGGGATTAAAGAAGACATTGGTACTTTTTGGCAGCATTGGACCAGGTGCATGCTGTAAATAAAATCAGCATCTCGAGAAAAGCTTTCTTCCTTTCTGCCTTTCTTTCTTTGTTTGTTTCTGTCTTTTGTTCAAGAGGAACAACAAATGATTCGTGCATAAATGCATTGATTGGTCGTTTGTAATATTCTAACATTTTTAGGATTTAGTCAAATGCTAAGTAAGTCACCTAAAACTGACAATAACCGTTAAAACACATCACTCTTAAAGTTAAATTGTAATTAAATGTCAGAGAACTACCAGATTATTTAGTTGCTTTTAGAAAATTCTTCCTCTCTTTAGATGAATCCAAAAGGGTTTTCTCCATGCAAAGTTTCTCATTTCAAATGGCTGTTGTTTTTTTTGGGTTTTTTTTTAAAGATGAAGTAGTGAATAAAATGAACCAATGCACAAGCAGCATCCGTAGAGTCGCTGATAGTAAGATGTGTCTTTATAAGCCAAGTTTTATAAACATCCTAATTCGCTCACGATGACACTTTTTCTCCACCTGATGTTGAAGCCGTCATGCATGCCTGCACGGCCAAACACACCTCACTGTACTGCATCCTGTACGGTATGCAGATGAGAAACGCACTCGATTCTGCAACAAATCCACCCTTCTGCTCTCCTGCCAAATAAATCCCCCTCTTTTTCACACTCTGGCGGTTCTCATTTATCTTATTCACACACGCTGACACGCACACATAGACACGCAAACAGAGCCAACAGAAGACCCCCCCCCCTCCCCCGCCTCCTTCAGCTCCCGTTGATGCGCGCCGTTGTTGAATACGCTGGCAGATACCCCGCAGCAGTCTGGCTGTCACACAAGTTGACATTCACTTCAGCAAACACAATTTGCACTTTGTTTTAGCTTCCCTTTGCATTCACAGCACTTCCTTGTGTGATATGCTAAACATTAATGACTTCTCCTCTTTCTGGGGACATCTTTTGATAAAAACATGGTAAATGAATAACAATTTCCCCCCGGAAGCGGGTTAGATCATTGTCTTTGCGTAAATGTACAAACCGCCGATGGACAGCAGCAATAAGCGCCTTTCGGTGTTTAAAACCCAGATTGAAGTCGAAGGATTTAGATGAAAACATCTCAAGAGGCTCAATCCTGTATTATTGTGCTACTACGTGTGCATTGTACAGAAGTGGCAGGGAGGCTTTTGCAGCTTGAAACACACACATGTCAGAAGGGTCAGCGCGGGGAAATCTGCACATCGCTAAATCCCCGTCACCCTGTAAGCAACTGACTGCGTGGCGGCGAACGGCAAATGCTTGGTGACAGTTTTAACTCTCCGGTATTCATAGCGGACTGCTAATCCGGGAATTTGGATGGCGATCAGGGTGGGTGTTTGCAGCTGCTGTACAAAAGGCGGGAGATAAGTTAGAAGCAAATGAGGACGAGGGTGGGCTGCTAAACTGTGTTTGTTACATTGAAACGAACACCCAGGTTAAAAGTCCTACTGTTAGATTAAATCTTATTGATGGATAATATACAGTACAAATAGGAGAAGACGATAAATTGATTGTAATGATTATTTGAAGATTTAATTTCGTAGAAAATCTGGATTTTTTTTTTTGTTGTTCTTTTTGTCACCAATGGGCTCCTTGGGTTTCCGTAGTTCAGCGTGTTGTCGGCCTGTCTTCTGAATTTATGTCAACTCAGAAGGAATATTAGAAAATATGTTCAAAAAATGGCTTTTATTTCAATGTTTTGTCATTTCTTTTTGCGTGAACAATATTAAATTATGTAAATGTTTGTATGTTTAGCCTTAAAAAAAACAAAACAAAAAAAAACCGCTATGTGTTTTCTCATGTTACATCCACGTACATTTCTGCGCTCATTAAAATGTTTCTGCTGGATCTGGAGCGTCCTGTTCTGAAAAAGAATAAATTGTAATCGCTCCGTCTCCGACTGCTTGGCGGGCGGCGCTTCATCACTGGCTGTCGAGATGTCGTTTAGCAGACTCCACACATTTCACAGTCACTTAGGCTTTAACAAGCAGGAACACCATCCCCATCATCTGAAGGCAAACAGTGGCGCCGTGGCCCCAGATTTTACAATTACGCCGCGCGCCCTGTTTGACACTCCTGTCCGCTGGAGGCGCGTACACCTGGGGGAATTAAAGCGAAGATTGAGTCTGGAGGAGGGCGTGTTGCTCTGACTAGCAATGAGCGTTTGTTAAATGGCCAGTTTCCTGTGCACTGAGCAGAATTCAATCATCAAAACACAAAAGAAAACCACAGTAAATGGTCTGGGATAGAATAAACTGGGGAGGTAATTATTTTTTCTTATTAGTAAGCATTTCCTGGAGGTTTTATTTATTTATTTATTTTGGTCAACAGATTCATCCTCTCTCCTCATGCAAGCAGTTCCATTGAAACTACACGAAATAAATAGGAAACCTCTAAGTTAGTGTTATTACTCTTGACACTTGATGAAATGTGGCCTATTTAAAGTGTGTGTGTGATTGGTAAGAGAGCAAAACATTTGCAGTTAGAGACACTTGTGAAGCTTGTGGTTGCTTAGCGCGGAGCACACTGTGGGTTGACGTATCACTCCCTGCTGAAGACGTAGCCGTTGGTGCTGGTGGGTTGATCTCAGAGAAGGTTTTTGCTGGCCATTTGCTTTGCTTATCGCGGCGCTAAAGCAACATAACGAGTAAAGCTGCAGCTGCTCTGCTGGGACAAAACTTTCACTTTATCTAGAATAACATTCTTATCACTTTGAGTAGAACGAAATGCAACATTACGTAAATCTATGAGCTCTTTGTTGAAATTTGCTGTGTGTGTGTGTGTGTGTGTGTGTGTGTTGTGATTGCTGGCTACTTTACTCACTCGTGCTGCGTTGATGAGTTGCTTCCCTGCTCTGAGGTCCTCCTTGGAGACACCGACTTCCCTGCTACCGGCAGAATCACACGTTAGGGGAGTTATTTGTTGTGGCGTAATGAGGTTGAGCTGTGGTGGCTTTCTGGTTGCCGTAGAACCAAATGGTTCTCTGTTGAGAGCAACTATGTTTTGACTCTGGTACCAAAACCTGATGGAGTGAAGGAATCTAATCTGTTGGCATCATCGGTGATCCAATCCAGCATTTGCCTAATATGGTCCCAAAAATAAAAGCCAGATATCCATTGATAAAGTCTGTTTTATTCTATTGATGCAACTAGTTTATCCACATAAACAAAAAAAAAAGAGTTTGTAGTCAGAGTTGGTCATAATTAGTTGGGTTTTTTTTTTTTATCTTGAAACTCAGAAATTCAGACTTATTAGTGCAGAATGAAATGAATGAAACATTGTGTGGAACTCAACAGTAAGAGCTGATATGCCTCTACAAGGAAACTGTGCTTCGGGAGACCAAAAAGTACATTTTTTAGCAAATAGGTTTTTAGAGTGTAAAAAATATGACTTTTTCAAATGGAGACTCTTCTAATCAGATGCAGAACCAGAACCAAAACCTTTCCTAACATCGTTTTTGGATCAGATATTAGGCTGTACCTTCTATGGTTCATATACTATTGCTTTGTGCTTCTGCCCATCAGATTTTCACCCTTGAATTTGCGGCTAAATATGCTGCACACAAGCATAACGTGCATGTTGATTTCAGTAGATCTTTGTTTGATTGTCCAGATGATTTTAAGCTTCATTTAAACTTGCAGGAAAATCCTGTCTGAGAACAGTCTGCCTGTTCAGTTTGGCCTTCTTTGGATACATTTCAGAGTGGAGAGGCAGCAAATACGGCAAATAAAGCTGGTGTTAAGAGAATTAATAACTAAGGATAGGACTTAGTGCGGCAAGATTAATTTACTTTACAGAGTAGGGACAAAGAGCTTCAGCAGACATCAGGAAAGTTAACTGGATTACAGTAAGGTCATTATTTCATGCTCTTAAAGCTTAATCTGTTAGGGATTTGTAAATCTTAGCCGTCGGACTTAAGGTAGAAATATTTATAATCGTAAAATAAAAACAGGCATTGCTATCTTGTAAGGAAAGGTAAAGAAAATGTCACAGTCACATAAATCTGACTTGGTTTCGCTAAAGTGACACTGCTTGGTGAGATCTCTGACTCCCAATTTCGTCACTGAGTGAAGCTGCTTTTCAGAACTTCTCACCAGGTTTTTACGCCCCCCCCCACAAAAAAAGCCATTTTACAGCAGCAGCTTTTCTAAAATAAATTTGGCAGCTCTGCGTTAAATGCTGATAAGATCATGCTTATGTTGTAATTAATAGCCTTGTAAATGCGGCTGAGGAAATGGGCAAGAGCTGGAGCAGTACAGCTGACACACTTTATTGCATTTTGTAAACATTAAACGTATGCAAAAAAAAAAAAAATTAATTGTGAAGTGGCCACCATCCAGAAGAGGGCCACTTCCACAGTTGGTAGTCTGGTAGACTCAAAAACAGCCCTTTGAGTGCAGAATCAAATTAAGACTTTTAGTTTTTTAATTCCATATTTTGTTTCATATACACACAAATCTCAGAACTGAACGCAGAAATTATAAAATACGCTGCGTCTTTGGGGAGCTCCCGTCACATTTTCTCCGAATCATGGGTACATGTATGTAATTGCCTCTAATTTAGGTTTTTACTGTAGGCCACTTCAGATAGATTGTGGTTATTGTTTATTCTAAGCTCAAAGGTGCAGCTATACTTCTCTACCTCTTATTTAAATCCATCATTTTGTTATATAAAGTCTCCAATTCCAGATTGAGAAATAATTTGGTGAAGGAAGAAGCATAAATCTTCTACTGCAGCACTCAAAAAAAAATTACAGATTTCTGTGGTAATTTAGTAATTTTGTCCACAGCTTTTGCAATTTAGAAGCTTCTGAAAGGAAAATGAGACAGAAGCAGATTCAGTCAGACAGCAATAAAAACACGTAGCTGCAGTCAGACGCAACAAATGAGGGAAATAAAATGAGGCAATAATTTGCAGGGGGGAAAAAAAACCTGATATTGATCTGCAGTGTCTGAGTTGGGTTACCGCTGCTTCTCAAAAGCAGCAAACCTCATGAAACAGATTTTTAATCCGCTTCTCTCATTCTAGAGGGAATTTTTCTGTTTTGTTTTGTTTTTGTTAGTCCAGTCTATTGTAGTCTCTAGAGCGTTGCACTGCTACACAAACTTCAAAGAAAGAATAAAGGATCTTGATCAAATTTCCAGATGAGTTTTAACAAAAAAAAAAGTCAACGAATCAAATAGCAGCGGATGGGTGTTTATTTGACTCTTTCATTTTTGCTTGCTTCAGGAAATCCTTTCAACTGTAAGTGTAAAGCAGGGACATTACCTAATGATGAGCTGAGTCAAAAATAATACAGTTAATCAGTGACGGGGCAAATGATTAAACCGTTTTCTAAATATGGAAAAATCAATCAAAAATTGGATCTAAATGCCTAACTTGGTAAAGTTTATAAGGTTTTACTCTTTCGTAAAGCAAATCTGAAGCACTGTGTAAGTTTACCATATAGTTTTAATCTCCTACCTATTTGTGTGGTTAAAATGCTGTTTCCTAGATTTTAAAAATCTTTTTACTGAGTTTCCAGGGGAAATGTGAGAGTGACAGAAGGGGCCTTCATGGTGTACAGAAAGGGACCAGTGACTTGCTGTCATTCTGTATTGAGAAAGTAATGAGGCAACGTCTTGTTTGTCTTCTGAAAACAACTAAATGTTGGAGTTCACCTTAAGCTAACAACCACAAGGACAGCTAAACACACAAACAGCTTATTGAAATCTTAATAGACAGACGGATTCAGTTTGAACTGAGCATCTGTGCTGAGAAACATTCGTTTTGCTATGAAGTGTTTCTCGGAGAACCAGGCTGTTCTTATAAATGTTCAGTTTCGCTGCAGACTGAAGGCTCCCGCATACTCTGGCGTGCACATCCTGTGAGCCGCATGGACGGCTGCGGTTTCGCAGTCGAGCGTACCGATCGCCGACATTTGCTGTGACAAATTCCTTCATTTCCCACAATCCGAATGGATACTACATCAGGTTTGATGAGCTGGGTAGGTGTCTCATTTCTTCTGCGTCAGGGCAGCCGCTGCACAACTGTTAGAGCGACACAAAGTGGCAGCTGTGTGTCCGTGCGTCTGGTTGCGCCGACTCTTTAGTTCTGTTAAAAATATGAACACCGGTTCCTGCTTGCGTGCGGATATCTGCTTTGAGTCTATTTTAAGTCTACCTCAAGCACACACGGGTCTCTGCAGAGTGATGTCAACTCAACAAATGAGTTCTGCTTTAATAAGAACCCAAAAAGTCTGTAGTCACGACTGTAACCTGTCTGATAATTAAGCTTCTTAAAATTTGGGGTCAAAAACTTCTAAAATGTCTTTATTTATTTGTTTTTAAGTTTTTGTTTTAAAAGGAAGCCAACAAAAACTTCTAGGGGGTAACGGCAGAACGAAGAAACGATGCATAGCTTGTTTTTCATTTGAGGTTTCTCTTAATATTTCACACATTCCTTACGTGTTTTAGAAAAAAAAACAAGTTGCAGCAACCTTTTAAGCTAAGCTTATTATGTCAGCTTGTCAACCTCTGGAGCTCAACGTGTTGCATATGTACAAACACCCAGCGATGAAGTGGAACTCGTTCTTCCTGATGTACAGTGGTTGGAATCCTGCCTCATCATGCCCAGAGATGCACTACCAGCCAAAAACAAACAAAAACATATCAGAAATCATGCAATCACACACTGAAAACACAAGTGCTTCAAATAAATAAACAGATAAACTAAAGCATTTCGAACACACACTGCAGGTGGATCTTGGCAGCTTCCTCTGGTTTGCATAATTCCAGTTTTATTTGACTCTGTGCTGTGAAGCAGCAAAGAAAACTTCCCTTAGTGCTGCAGAGAGGAAGATCGACTTAATTAGTGTATGTAGAGCAACTTTAGAGGGAAATCTGAGTTCCTCTTTCTAGAAATCATACTTAGCAGAATTCATGTTATAAAAAGTGACTGGTAGATGGTTATGACTTGCATAATATGTTACTGTGAATGGGCATTTACTACCCAAGGTTACTTATCGTATGTGTCTAAAGCTTAACCAGAAAGAGCGATTCCCTCATTTATCAATGTAGCTGACAAGTCTATCACTATGACAACACCAACTTTCTCTCAAGTGGTGTTTGTGCGATCTAAGCTTCAAAACAGACTTTACAGGTAGAGACGCTGGACACGTCCTTATTTATTCGTTCATAACCTCATTTTATTTCCACCAAACTGGTTTCTGATGTCGCGAAGATGGAACATCACGCTGACACTGAGCTATGCCAACAATCTCTAGTTTCAACAGCAGAGATCTGACTCTGAGATTTCTGTCAGTGTACAAACTTATTTGAATGCCACATAAGGAAAACTGTAAAATAAGAGCAGTGTGAAAGAGAAACTGACGCTAATGTAAAACGATATCTAAACAGGAGTGCAGAGATGCGAGGAGAGAAACTGCAATGAAATTGAACAAAAGAACAATTATAAGCTCTTTTTCTTTCCACATATTTAAACGCATTGAAGAATACCGTTAACATCACTCACAAATGAAGAAATGGTGTGTATTTAAATAATTCAAAGTTAAATAATGTGAAGTTAATTTAAAGTTCTGACATAAAATCAACAGTTTGCACCTTTTAAGTTTTGAGCTAAACATTGCCACATATATCTAGTCATTTTCAAGTTATTTACAACAGGTAAATAATATATCAAAAGGTGACTGATAATGGAGTTTTACTGGAAAACATATTCTAAATGACTGAATATGATTAAGTAGAAAAAAATACGTTTAGTTTTCCTGTCATCCTGTATTTTTTTGTTTTTGCCTTTTATTGTTGTCACATGTTTTTTTTGAATTGGAAAAAATATAACTTACGGCTTTTTGCAAAATGTAATGTGGAAAGACGATGAAAGAGCACTAATGGCCACCTGAAGATGTGTTTACTTCTTCGTCCTCAAGTCAAGCGGTGTGTGCAGGACAGGGTGGAGAACCCACAACGTCCTCTGCGTAGCAAGTCAAATGGAAAGTGTGGTTGTTACACCGTCATGTTTAACACTTTTAAAAGTTGGAATGTGCTCGACGTGTCGCATGTGTGACCAAAATATAAACAAGTGTTGACTAAATGTTTAGTTGAATAAAGAGGAGTGGGGATGGAGGAGTGAAACCATGGGGGGGTGACGATGCACAGACAGTTGCCTGGACTGTCCTTGTCGCCTCCATGCAAAGAGTTGCTGATGCAGCAGTTGTACTTGCAGTTGTACTCTGCTGGGATTAGATGCTATAATGTCATCCGAGGGAAGGATCCTCATTTTAAGCACCGTCGGAAACAAATTTCCCCTCATGCATTTAAAGCACAGGCGTGTACTCACAGGTCCGCTTGCAAACTTTTTGCACTTTCAACAAGCCTTCTCTGTATGCTCTACAAAATGGCTTGTTATGTTTTTGGAAAGAAATTCTGTTTCTTGTTGATTCATTGTCTATTTGACTCTGTGTTGTTCTGTGTATGCAAGTTGGTCTTCATCTTTGTCCGTGTTTCTGTGTTTCGGCAAACATTTTGGTCTTAAAAAGCAGTAAGCAGTTTTTAATGTATTAATTGTTTTTTAAAGCAAAGGGAATGCTTTATCCTCAGGATAAAACTACGATCCTCCGTTTTATGCTTTTGCATAAAGAAATATGAACTGATCTGCAAAGGTCTTCAAGAGGAAGAATTTAGTGCCTGTGAATGTAAACCTGCAACTGACCTGACTTTTAGGAAATAGTTTGCAAGTTAACCTTTGCTAATTTTGAAGAAGTTTTGTTTTGGTGAGGCTTTTTAAGTTTTAGTGTCCATTTACTGTCCTGAGGATTTGCCTGGTGTAGTCTGCCGCTGCTCTACCCTGTCAACTTCAGGTTTTAATATGTTGTAGATTCAGAAATTGAAAAATATTTTATCTACTGTTGCATGTTTTTAAATCTCTCACGTCACCAAGGCTGACTGTTCTCTGTAAAGCTGAGACACTCTCTGAAATACAAATATTTATCGTTAAAAGACCAAGAAATCTGCCTTCCTTCACATTCTGATGCTCGGTTTGAGTCTTCACCATGGTCAGATGCATAAATGGATCGAGTTGCTGTCATTTATTTGATTGATTTACAATTTTTGTTAATCAGCATTTACATGTACCTAATAAATTGGCCAGTGAGTGCATAACCCAATATAATTTCACACAATCAGATTCTAGTCGGATTAATTTCAATCCATTTGTGAACCAATCTGTTTATCTGCTTTTCTACCAATAAAGTGCCCTTGTAAATATGACATGCAGATCAACAAAAGATAAAGATACAGTGAAATATTTCATCATCGGCTTCATGTGATGCTCTGGGTTTTATTTTCACGAGCCTTTAATCAAAGCCCAGCATGACTGCATGTCAGTGAGTCCATCTGTGTTGGATGCAGCCTCCAGTCATGGTGGTCTCTGTGGTGAGCGTCATGTGCTTGGAGAGAAATAACATTTCTGTTCATGGACAGTTTATATATCTGAGCTGAACCAGGGTTATCTGGGACTTTGGGAGGAGATGATACTCAAAGGCGAGGCTGCTTATTGGTTCTCTGCTCTCTCTTTCTCTCTCAAAAAAAAAAAAAAATAAAATTCTTGCTTACTATTCCACATAAACTGCACGTAGCCATAGATGCAAGTGAAGGTGTTGTAAGGGTTTTCTGTGCTTCAGTTTGGTTGTTTCCTCCCTTTATGTGTTATCAGATGATGGATGGACAGGCAGATGATTGGTTGTCATCCATCATAAAGAACCTCCGGCTGGCTGCCACCATTTTCCACCTTCTCTCCGTATTTCTCATTTTCCTTCCTCCTCTGAGATTCTGTTTGACCCTTTTTCTTTTTTTTCCCCAATTTACCTTTTCGTTTTCACCACTTCCACCTGGCCTTCCTCTCCCTTCCCCCCCTTGTTGTTTCTTAGGCGTGTTTCACATTTTTCTCTCAGTTTGTCCACTTTCTATTCCTCTTTTACCATTTGTCACATGTTTCTCAAAGTGTACCCTTCCCCTTTGCCAGCCCACTGTTTATAACTCGCTCTAGCTTTAAAGAAATGTCTGCTACTCAAAGACAAGTTTGTCCCGCTTGCAATTAAACCGTACCTCCCTCTTCCCTTTTCCCAAGCAGGCTCATAATAGGAAATGCCCCTGTTATCTCGTCGGGTACCAGCGTATTAATTTAAGCCAAAGGCAAACAAGGTGTGGATACGTGCTCTACTGTGTCCTTGCTCCGATAAAGCACACGCAGGATGGTTCTATACAGCGTCCACCCCTTCAGGCTGCTTTTCTCCTCTACAGTTTGAGTTTATTATGCTGGTTGCGGCTCAAGAAGGTCAAGAACAGATAAGCCAGAAAGCAGAAGTGAGAACTGCAGGAAGGGAAAGGCAGAGCTTTTCTGGGCCCTTATGGACATTTCTGTCGTTGGCTAACCCCACATCTTACTGCACATGCTTATTCAGGAGAGATTTCTGTGCCCATTTCTGTGAGTGTTGTACATTTTATCAATCAGTTTACATAAGCTCTTGAATATTAGCTTAATTCAACCACATATGAACAAAAAAAAAATCCCACGATGTGCAAAATGTTCATGTCGATTCAGTACTTTAAAGTTTATCTTGATCTGTCTGAAGATTTTCAGTCAGGATGGGAACTTTAAATCCAACATTTCATTAGTTTTCATTCATTGTTTTCTATATTTCCAGGTTTACTCTGGACCATTGTGATGTGATTTCATTAAAATAATAGCGGTCACAGAGGTGGCTTCACGTTTGCTACAAAATAATTTGACATAGAGAGGTATTTATATTTTTATAAACAACCCAGTCGTATAAGTTTGCACACCCTTCAACTAACACTTATGGCTCCTTTTTATTTAATTGCAGCATTTCTTACATTTACCTGGCAAAGTCTGAAGATTTTGGATGACAACAGTCTCCATAGACCATGAGGATATTGCTTGTTATCAGTCCTTTCCCGACGTTCTTTCTGTATTTGGTCTGGACTCTTAGGCCACACCAAAACTTGAATTTTATTCCAAAAAACCCCTTTATTTGGTCAGTTTGGGTACTTTCCTGCAATCGCTGTTGAGATCTGATGAAAGATGGTCATGAGGCTACTAAGAGGAGGACAACATACCGAAAAATGAGATGCAGGGAATTCTGGTTATTAGTTTTTGTTTCTGCTCTACACGAGACAGACATTTATACATCCTGGATATGTCTAAATAAAGGAGTACGGCTCCAATGTAGAAGTATTTTATTGTATATCATGGTGATGAAACCAACCCTGAGTGCAAAATTTCAAACGTATGTGGCACAAGATAAACACTGCACATCAACCAACATTCACCATTCAGTGCTGGCAGCATCATGGTTTGGGATTACTTTTCTCCAGGTGGAACTGGTGTTGTTAATGAAGATGAGTGAAATCAACATGTCTTTTGATGAATTAAAAGAATAAAAGCATCTTGTAACAAGGCGGCCTTGTGCGGCTGGATTTACAGTGAGGATGAAGGTTGAGGTGGAAACAGCAAAGGTTTATTCTTCCAGAAGACAAGAACAAAACCCCAGGTCAAACTGCAGCCTTAAATCGGCAGCTGTGAAGGACCAAACCACCTTTTAAATCACAGGGGATCTCAATTTACCAGTTTCCACCTTTATAAATAAATAAGATACATTTTTACCAAATAACACATTTCTATTTACTTTTTATTACTATTTTATATTTTATCCTTGCACCATATGAAACACTACAAACCCCACTAACACTTTCCCCCTCCCACTTTTCCATGGCTTCTCCCGGAACCTATAAATGGTGTCTGGACCCAGCCTTTATCCGAACACCCTGGAGAGAACACTGAAAAGACACCTTGGCACCTCCACACTTTACAGATTATGCACGGACATTTGCTCAAGTTTTACCCACCAGTAGCTCCTTGCTCTGAGTAACAACTGTCCTCCCTTCACAGGAATAAATATACTTAAAACGTCTTGTGTGCAAATTGTTATTGATGTGCAAATCTATGCTTAAAGTGCAGTGCGAAATAAAGTGCCTGTTAATAAAGTGCAAAAAGTGCTCTCAAAGTGCTATACAGTGACTTAAGTAAAAATAGTTCCATGAATGAAGATCTCTTCATTACACGTCTACTTTTAGTCTCGTTGCTGTGGGGCCCATTATTATGAGGGGCCGTTTAGGACAAAATCTACGTTTTGTCTCTCACACACTACCAAAAACTCACGCATACTCAAAAAAATACTCAAATTGCGTATACACACTACTAAAATGTCACACACGCACACAAACGTTTATAGTTGAACACACACACACACAGTACTAAGACTCGTTTTATGTATGTGTGAGAGCGAGACTTTTTTTGAATGTGTGAGAGTTGTCACAGAAGAGGCGGGGCATAATATTTTGATCAAACTGCACATGCGTAGATCCTAAACTATAAGTTTCGATTGTTGACTCACTGTATGTTCTATTACTTAGTATATTTGTGCTTTTAAATATATATAGAACTTTTAACTTTCTTGTAGCTTAAATGTGGTATAGAAATAAATAAATCTGATTGATTACAAATAGCAAAATTGCTGTAGTACAATCTGTCCACTGGGTGCCAGCATTACAAGAATTACTAAGAGGTCTTGTGAGAAATTCTGTTCCCCCGTGAAAATCTGTCCCCCCTGTGACGGGAGCGCTCTCACACATACATAAAACGAGTCTTAGTACTGTGTGTTTGTGTTCAACTTTAGTCTTGTGTATGTGAGAGATAAACGTTTGTGTGCGTGTGCGAGCTGCTAGTAGTGTAAGTGTGCGAGATAGTTAACGTTTGTTTGTGTGTGTGTGTGTGACATTTTGTAGTGTGTATACACAATTTGAGTATTTTTTGAGTGTGCGTGAGTTTTTTTTGAGTGTGCATGATTATTATTTTGAGTATGCGTGAGTTTTCGGTAGTGTGTGAGAGACAAAACGTAGATTTTGTCCTAAACGGCCCCTCATAGGCCCCTCATATCATATTTTCTCATATTGGCTGTACCATGGTGTACTTGTAATGTGGTCAATTTTTTTTTTTACTCTTGATACGTTTGCGTATAAAAATCCTTAATCTGTTTGAAAAAAATAATTCTGAAAGATGTAGCTGCACTTTAAGCTGTTGAGGTGTTTTTATGTCTTCTCTCCATCATTGCATTGGTGAATGTGGATAGCTTACTCTAACATTGTCACCGCACTCTTTCAGACTAGTGAAATAAAATAATAATTTGAAACATATTTGAACATCAACAGTAACTAATATGTTGACTAAGAAGTCTTGAACACTGTTAGCTGTAACATCTGCCTTCGATCTTTGCATTTTAAGCACATAAGCAACAACAAATGAGTAAGTTTTCATTTTGTCTCCAGTGCAGGACTGCTTTAAGAAATTTACTTCTGCAAATACATTTTTAAAAAAAAGATTTTTCTGGAGCCTTTTTGCCAATTAGTTTTGTTGTTAGTTTGGTCTGGTTAATGGACCTCGGAGGATTATAACATCAGAGAGCATTGTGTCTATGCAAGTGTGTCTGTGTTTGTTAGGATGAGGATGGAAAGCAGTGATAAACGGGGTGGGGGGAGGATTGCAAATACGAAATGGATGCAATTAAAGGCATTAGGCCTTCATGCAATGTGATTTTCATTCCATAAAGATGTTGTTTATTGGTATTTTCATGTTATTCAGGGAACTTACTCAGTCTGCTGCTGCTCTTCCCGCTCACTTGTCCTTCCTTCCTCAGTCTCTGTCATGGCTGGGTTGTTTGAATAGACTTCTTGTGTCTATTTGCTGGCTGCCGCTAAATCTGCTTCTTTATCCAAGAGAAGAAGATGGCGGTGGGAAAACATAAAGGAAAAAGGAAAAAAAATGCACAGACAGAATGTGAGAGGGAGTTGGGTCTGAACGAGCGAGTAAATAGATTTTGATAAAAGCTGTTTAAGCCGAGCGAAAGAACAAGGAGCGTATTGTTAAGACAAACTGAGGAGACTTTCTCCTCCTGAACAGTCAGTTCCTGATGTTTTCCTTAGAGTTTTTGTTGAAATGTTCAAGGATTCAGAACCTTCACTTGCTTAACAACTGTTTGCTGTCTGTTCGCTTGGTTCACCAATATACACTCGTGTTATTTGAACCTCCTAAGTAGTTTTTTTTTTTCCCCATGTCTGTATTTCTGCTGAAGGCTTCCTGTCATGACACACGTGTGTCTTTAAATGGACCACCTGACTTCCTTCTTCTTGGTTTGAAGTTTTGGCACCATGACATCCAACAGAGAAGTGGTTGGGGTTTATTCTAATAGATTTCACTGCAGAACCACAAAAACCGTGACCCCAAGTGAACTGTTTACTGCTGAACAGTTCTTGCTTGCCCTCATGTCAGCCCTTCATTATCTTCTCAGCATCATCTCTGAGTTGCCTCCATTCACGACTGCTATGCGTCACACAACCAGCAGCAAAATGGGGAATGGCCTGAACTGGTAATGGAGCTTTTCCGGTCGTACCGACCATTTAAAGGGTTTTGCACTAAGACATATAATTCACCCAGTAGCACAGTAAGCAAACCCATATTTTCTAAACGGTTCATCACAGTTCATAACAAACTGGATATGGTGCCCGTTTGTTAGGTCTCCAAGATACCCTGACTGGATATAATTGTTTGTTTTAGTTCAAACAGACGTTTATTAATCCCAGTGGGGAATTAAATGATGTTATAATTCACATTATCCAAGTTTCTCCAAAGAGTTGTTGTAGATTCTGATGGCTTTGGACAGAGAGGTTCTCCTGTAGCAGTCTGTATTACAGTGAATCTGAAGAAGCTTCTGACTGAAGACACTCTGTTGTAGTAGAACAGTCTCATGAAGAACCTTCTTTACACAGTAATCTCAAGAGGTTCCAGCCTTTATCATCTTGTTGAGCCTTTTTCCTTTCACATGAGACTATTTTAAATCTTGGCTATATGAACTCATATTTCAGCTGGAGGGTTTACTGTCAAATTTATCTCTGGGCCATTTCTCCATTATTCTTTATTGTCAATGGCTGCATCCTTAGGCGGCTTTGTAGCTACTTTTCAAATTGTTTTTATATTTATTTCATTGCCTCCAATATGAAAATATTTCTATCTATTGAGAGTTACAAGCCTCCACAAATGAATATATATTGCCATAATGTTATGCAGATTCTCCCTGATTATAGTGCTACTTTATAAAAATACTTATTTTCTTTTAATTTCCTTTTCTTTTTTTGGTTGTGTAAGGCCTTTAGCCAAAAGACAGTCCTGATTCAGAGTAAATCCAACAAAAGTATTGATGTTAAGCATGTAGTGCGGCAGCTAGCGGACTTTCTTTACAAGTGGGTGTGGGGGAGTTTTGACTGGAGGAAGACCAATAAGAAAGGGAAGATAAAAGGGATTTTTACCTTCCAGCTTCTGGTAAAGGAAGTGAAGCAGAGAAGGGAGTGGAGCTTTTCTAAGCGGAAGACGTGAGTCTGAAAAAGGAGGAGACCCACTGCACCAGGGTGCCACTGTGAGCAGCAACAAAAACAAAAATAATCTTTCAAGACAGAGACTGAGCCCTAGACTCCTTATGAAAACCAAACATCTTAAGTGAGGGCAAAAGGACCGGAGAAGAAAAGTCTGAATTGAGAGGAAGGAAATCAAAGTACAAAGAGGATGGTGAAAGTATTTCTGAACTGTTTGCTTCCAGAGATGACCCATATCATTATAAATGTCTCCTATATAATGAGTATAAAGCAAACAGTCGGATGCCTGAGGACAGAAAGGCACAGCAGCTGGAATTGGTTAACAATTCTAGTTTGGATAGAGTTTTTTTTGTGACTAATTCGGGAACTTATGTGAGAGAGTTTGTGGATTTAGAGGAATTTCAAACTGGGAAAAATAGAGCTGAGGATGTGAGCCAACGACAACTCTCAGACAGACTGGGAAGTGACAGGATGCAGGAAATCCAAGATGGGAAAAGACCTACTTCATGCTGCTCTGCCAGACATAACAGCCCTTTTTGAAATTCCCAACACTCTGTGGTGAATCTTGCAAACTAATGCTTTCATTACAGCTTGTTTTTTTTTTCTGATCACAAAATGATTATTTTATGCAGTGTTTAGAAAGAAAGGTACTGAAAAAAATCCCTCCAAGCTTTAGACGCTGTCGGTAAATAAGTGTGAGAAATTATAGATCTGGTTTTTTTTCTCATTCGCTCAGCTTTTCTCTTATAATGTAAATCTCTTTTCTTATATTTTCCCAGACCATCAGTGTGGACCAACCTGACATATCATCCACAATCGTTTGATGGTATTCAATTAAAAGCTGGACGAACTTTCGTCTCCATCAGAGTGTGATTCCCAGTGGGTGTCCTGTCCTTCTAAACCCGACTTCTGGCAACACAAAAAGGTAAATGCAAACCTGCAAACTTGTCTGTCTTTGACTTGATATGACCTCAAAACCATGTGGTAGATTTATACGCTCAAGAAAATTGCATCCTTATCAGAATAAAGAAGGTACAATGAGTTTGGCAAAGTCTTTTCAAACTGATTGCTGGCTGACTCGTCTATAAGTGCTCTTACATGCAAATTAGAAGGGATTTATTGCTGAAATGACGAGAGTTTCACGAGTTACAAACTTAAGGAGCAAATATCATCCATGTATTACCTCCTGAGTTGTTTTAAGATACTAAAATCGGATGTTTTGGAGATGTTACAGGTTTTTGTGTGGAAGAAATTTGCTGTTGAGGAGCAAACACTGATGCCCTTTTGCTCAAATCTAAGTTGAAATGTTTATGAGAATAGTTATGCCTTTTCACTGTTCATTATTCCTCTAATCTGGATATTTTACCTGCACTAACAAGTACTGAAAGCATATAATGGTTAACCTTGACCATACAGGCTGCCATTGTTAGCTTGTTACAGATCTGTGCTTATAGAGTTTTCCCTTTAATGCCCGTCTGTGTGCTCTGCTTCTGTGTCGTTGCTCTGATTTAATTTTCATGCATTCAGTAGCAGCAGGAAACGCGCAGATGAGGCCTGTTTTTCCCCTGCAGTGAATATCTTATCTGTGATTAAAAAAAAGCAGGCTACTGAGGCTACTGCGGCACTAACGCACAAAAGACTTTGCAACATTTGTCACATTCTTCTTTCACATCCTAACACTCGGATTATTTTTAAAGGTAATACTATGAGTGCATTCACACCAGCCCTGAACAGTTCGCTCTAATCCAACTCCTGTCTCTGTCTTGTCTTTTAGAGTTGTGCCTTAAAGTCTGTTTTCAGTAAAAACCAAACCACATTCCCCAGCAAGGTTTTTGGAGTCTCTAGCCAGACCTGGATGTTTAATTTTGTAGAAAAGCATTCAGGTTTTTCAACCGTGACTCCTCAGAATAGAGATACAGAGATTACAGGAGATTTTTTAGCTCATGTAGAATATTAGCGGTACTAACAAGAAACTCCCTCAGTGGCACAGAGAAAGCATCTTCAGATAATGGTCGACCATTGTGGTCCAGTTCAGAATATGTGAAGGACCAGGTAATAGCTAGTTAATAACAGAGTTGCCCCTAACCTTACCATGTATACACAGCAGGTGGATCTAGACATTGTAAAAAGTCTCTTTGCTTTTGTCTCTGTAACCAAATCCACTTTTCATTCACTAAATATTGAGAAAGCTTATGCACATTCTCCCGCATCAGTCGGGCTCAACCTCGTCAATAACTAATCACTCAGACAGGATGGACAGGTCTAGTCATTAAGCACGCTGAACCCTGAAAGCTACACCGCTAATGACCCTGGATTGCTTCTTAGACAGACCCTGCTTAAAGACATAATACCATAATGACCGCCCTCAGCCTCAGTCAGACGACACACCTACCCGAGTTCTTTGTGTCTGCTGGTTGGAACGACAAGAAATAGATTCTTCTGCACAGATATGAACATTAGTAACACAGCATCTGCCGGGTAATTTGTGCAGCTGAGCTTTTCTGTATTTCCCTTCCCGCAGTGTTTTCCCAACAATACGGACACCGTTCCAGAAATTTCAAATCCTATTTGCTGTGATGTTGGCGTTGCTGGCTCTCTCTGGGCTTTTTTAGCACTTGTTCATGTGCTGTCATCTGGCATCCAGCGGAGGCAGAAAAGCGAGCATTAAGCACGCTCATCTAATTTAGACCAGCTTTCAGGGCTGCGTTTCGCGAAGTTGACATTGCCGGTCGAGCGTGCACAAATTAAATCAACAAGGATTTGCAAGGAAGCAGATCTCAGTATGGCCAGATGCCAGACAGCCCTGCACACCATTGGAAATACGCAGCCTGCTGCTTTGTGTGAGAAGCTCTCTGCCAACGTGAGGCTGGATTCTTATCTTAATAAGTGAACCGAGAGAAGCCTTGTCTGGTCTGGTTGCTTTGGGATGTTCAGCAATATCAAAAAAGCCAACTCGGCTCATGTTGTTAACCTGTTGTTGTTAAAGGTTTCGATTCTATTCCACTTGTACAGATTTCTGTGGTGGGTCGCACTCCAAGGTTGCAATTTGGAAAAAAATTTCAACCAGATGTTTTCTCCAGAAGCCCCTGAGTCACCAAATGATTTCAAAGTTATGAATCAAACTTGGTAAACAGGGTGTGTCCCATACTTGCTATCAAAATAAACAACAAAGAGATGTCAGCTCTCCAGAGATGAGATTTCTTCTTAGCTTGGATGTTTGAAGACATGTTGTGGTTGTGAAGTTAGCTCATTGGAGGGAGAACTTGTTTGTGAGTGAGCGAGAGAGGAAAGGAGTGGAGGTCAGAGGCACCAGCAGAGTGGATATGTCTGGCAGCTGTGTCATTTTGCCACATAAAGGATTGTGGGAGAATTACAACAAATGAGCAGGAGGACAAACAACACATAACCTACCCTGTAGTTTGTGAGTGGGCATGTCATTTGTCAGTGAAACTATTCATTTGTCTGCTGCTGCCTTTACTGACTTGCTATTGTGGCATTCACTGATGGTTGAATGAGTTCAGTCACAATAGTTGCTGACAAATGTTAACAGTGAATAGAAAAAGGCTGGGGCTAAAGATGAATGCTGGTTAAATTGTTTATGTGAACAACATACTTGTAGCTTTTAGAAGCACAATAGCTAAATGTAGTGTTAATTCAGTTTTTTTACTAATTAAATTTTACCATTGCAAAGAGGAATTGTTTGATCTGCAGTTGCTGTGGAGTTTTAAAAACCAACATGTTCATGTTGCTATAGTAACTGTGTGCACTGATGCTGCAAAAGTGATTTTTTTCCTCAGGAGAGTTTCTCCTCTGCATAAGAAAATGGAATTTGCTTTGTGTTTTCCCTTCCACAGATCATCTTATTCATACAAGCTAGAGGCTTTTAAAATCGGTTTATATTAAACAGATTGACGGAATGATGTTGATTTTTACCTGACATATCAAATCAAGGTTTGAAATAAAAAATATTAGCAGACAGATGCATGTTTGTCCTTTTGTCACATATTGATTTTAAGTTTTAGACCACTTCCATTCTACATGTTGATTTTTAACAGCACAGGATTAAGTCCCGCAACATGGACATTCCTTAGTTAAGTAATGTGATTCGGTGGACGCATGTCTGATGCAGAAGTGACGAGTGATGGTTTAAAAATACATTTAGTTACTTTCCGTTTCAGCTACATGTCTCTCTGTCTTTACGTCCACCGGAAATGTTTCAGAATACCATTTTGTTTTTCCTGTAAGCGAGAGGAAAGAATAACACCTGCCCTTCAGCCAGCTGATTGGCAGTCAACAAGTGTGGCAAGGCAGGGCAACACACTATTAGTCTAAGCTTCGTACAACTGCTCAGAAAAACTTGTCACTCTGCCTTGATTATTTATTTATTTAAAAAAAAAAGGATTGCAAAGAAATCATAGGACAAGCACGAAGGAAAATTTGAGCAGTTTGGAAGTTGTAATTGTTTAAAACCGTGAAATATCTTGTTTTTGCTAACATGCATTCCTCCAAAATAACTTCTCTCAAACTTTCTCAACTTTTAAGGGTTTTAACTTCTCATGCCTACTTTGCCTACTATCAATTTGAAGCAATAAACTGACATTTTGTATTATAAATGGCGACATAATATAGCAAAAAAAAAAAGTTTATTGCACATTTCATTTCTCTTATTACAGTTTAATCTCGGTCTCTGTTAATGCATAAAAAGTGTTTCCTAGCTAGAACCTCTACACCTCTCTTTTTTATTTTTTTTTAGTGTTGGTGATACTTGCACACGACTGCAGAAATATTAGTTTGCCACACCCACACATGCACATAAACAAACACTCCCCAGACACTCGGTGACTCGTCAGGGATAATCGATGTGTAATGCGTCTGGGAAAACGCGTGCTCTTGTGTGTGTGTGTGTTCTCTTTGTTGCTGCGTCATCCCTAATACATTCTTTCTGCACACGTCAAGGTTGTCTTCTATCTTTGAATGCGTCCCAGCAGCCTCTTAGGCTGTCGATACGCATTGTCACTTTTATGGCCTGTTATTGGGACACGCTGCTTTGGGCGCAAGACAGTCTGCCAAGTGATAACAAGACCCGGCGAGGTTTGTCATCGGCAGGGATAGGAGTAGGCTTTTCTCAATCCCTGGTTGCTCGTCATGCTAAACACTCATATTTACTCGCTGACTAAAGGGCGTCAGGAAACCTAAAGGCTCTTGTGGTCTTGCATGAACTTCCTCTTTAACTAAGCAGAAAACATTCCTTTTAACTAAATAAAATACTTTATCTTCAGTCAAACCTTGTATCTACAGTCTAAACAGGTATTTATTTGAAATTAATAGCCATGTTTTAGCTTCAATACGTGATGCACAAGCAAGATTTTTTTTAATAAAAAGAATAATTGCTTTTAAACTTGGTCAAATAGTATTGGAGTAATTGCTTTTTTTTTTTTCACTTTTGTTTTCTTGCCTGAATATTTATATTAAAAGCAGGAAAAGCAACCCGTCTTCTGGGAGCCAATTATTTGAAAATAAACAAAAAAAGTTATCAATTATAAGAAAGGACTGTGGATGGAGTATGTACCAGCAGCTCTTTCAGCACGAAGTAGGAAATGGAAAAGAACACATCATCAAATCAATTTTCCCACTGTCTTACTGTTTAAAATCTAACATGACATGCGAAGACATGACCATTTAAGACATTTTTTGGTTACCCTGTCAGCAGTTTCTCTTCTCAGTCCACAGACCTACTGACTCCCATTTCTGTTTTGGTTCTGAATTGAGTCCGTCACGAACCCACACTTTGGTTTATCTCGTGTCACAGCAACTTGTCTGCTTCTCCTAGCTCTGAAATCAATCAAATCTCTGCTCAGAAAAAAAACCCCAAGTACTTGAGGACAGGATCAGGCTGTGGAGCTCATTAATGAATCATCATTTGGACCAACTTCTTGACATGTTGATCAATTATTTATGTGGAAAAACTATGAGGTGAATCATAAGTTTGCCAGGGCTTTCTTAGGAGTGTTTGTTTATGATTGAGATGTGCATTTCAACAGAAAATGTTTCTTGAATTTTCTGCCAATTGTTCAGTTCAGCCTTCAAACCACAGGGATGCATGTGACAGCCATGTACATATTTCACAATGCATGTTAACCAACATAGCTCAAAACGTACCATTCTATAGATATACATGAATGCTCTATGTTATGGAATCGCAATTGCCGTTGCAATATAATTGCGCTCGATGTTACAATTGCTAAGGACTGATTACACGTAATATGTGGTTATTATATTTCAGGTGGTGTGCATTCACGCTCTATCAATAATATATTTGGACATTTTCCCCCTTTCGATGTGTTCGAAATTTTACCCGAATTGACAATTCAGACCTTAAAGACAATCTGGAAATCTATAATAACCCTTCAGAATAGAGATGAGCTCAATTCTGATCCAGCGTATCTGATTTTAACACCGTCTGTAGTTCTGCAAACCTCACATCTGTGCGGAACATGTAGCATAAAACAGACCGGCTCTTCCAGAGGAGGCTTTAAGAGGCGATGTGACTGAAGCGTATTCTTAAACAGGCTTGAGTGATCCACAAGTGAAAACTCCTCCACAGCAGCCAACCTTGTCTTCGCTTTAGTGCAAACTGTGTTTTTTTTTCTCTGCTTTATTCCAAACAACTTGGTGCTTTGTTGCCACCTTGTGGTAGTAAATGGGCAAACAAAAGCAAGCAAACAAAAAAAAGCGATGGTGAAATCGTTTCTATTGGAATTTATTTGGTATTTGTTCACAAATGCCACTACCCATATCTAGTATTTAAAAAACAAACATATCAGACGGTATAACAGTTTGTTCAGTCTCCCAAAGGGATTGAGACTCGGCAGCTGTGTCCAGGGGTTAAACTGGGCCTCTCAGCAGCTCATGGTGCTTCGGTCAGCTCCTTTTTTACCTACTTCCCTTCCACTTGAACTCTGTCACTTCCTGTAAAAAGCCTTTTGAAGACTATGCTGTATGCTTTTAGTTTGGTAATGAATCCAAACCTCTATCCTGGTCTTACCTTAAAGAGCTTCACATGAAAGGCCTCTGAGCTCGACATTCGATACACTCTTGCCTATTTATTGGGCCATTATGACCACAATGTGAAGGTCATTACAGCCATGCAAAGTGTGTTTTTAATCACGCTAACCATCTCACTTGTCTTTTAATTAGCAATGTAAGGAAATCAATAAGGCAGGTACTCTTAAAGCCTTATGACTTAAGAGACTTGAATATATTGTGTGTTTCATATTACAAAGAGAAATGGCTAATGCCTTGTGGTTATCATACATTATTGCACATGTTCCTGTATCCTCTTCTTTTTTTTTTTGTTTAGTGTGTTGGCATCTTCTTGGCCAGCTCTACTGACAGAATACACTATAAAAGGACCTGGAAGCTGAAGTGAGCATGCTCTCTCTCCCTGCAGCTTTTAACAAAGAGAAAACGGCTTCAAACGCATACCGGGATGTTTTTTTTGCTAAAGCAGCTGTGGCCAGTTTTACCACAATAACAAGAGCTGCAACCAGCTGCTTTATTAGTGGCCCTGTCAACAGAACAATAGCTGTGGTACCAACAAGATGCCACAGAAGAGGGTAGGGGGGGGGTTGGACCTGCGAATCCACAAAACAAGCCCGATAGAAGTCACAACACAGGAAATTAGCCACTATTTGCTTTCACTTGTCTAGACATGTTGCTGCTAATTAATTGCTGCATGGCTCTTTGTTCATCTCAATGGCATGTGCTTTCTCTGTTGCATGTTGCACTGTGAGAACCCTGTGATATGAAGCTGTGTTGACCTATTTGTGGCCCCCCAAGACTGCACGCTGTGGTGAAATAATCCGGCAACGACCCAGAAAGCCATTTTTCAGAGCAGGTGGTCATGTGAGCCATAAGCTTAATAGCACCACAATAGGGTAAAGCGTGAAAGTGCCAGGGGCAGCAGTTGGGTTCTGGTGTCAGCTGGAGTCAACGTTAGCGACAAGAATTGAAACTGTGTGTGTTTGAACCCAAGCAGAACTCTGACTCAACATGAGAGGCAGCGATGCCACACATCTGTGCCGAGACGATGCATAATGTAAGAGACAATAGTTTGTTGACGGCTAGATTATCAATGTTGCTCTCATATTTTATATCAAATATAAGTCTGTCTTGTAAAGCTCTGTCCAGATGCTGCCAGCATACAAGTGGAGAAAACGAGTTTCCTCTGGGCATAGCACCCGTTGTTGCTAGTTGACATTCAGTTGTCTTAAAGAATATTGTTTTTTTGTTGTTGTTGTTGTTGTTGTTGTTTTTACTGGTAATTGACTATTTTGAAAACTCAATAGATGAAAGAAAAAAAATGAATTATTTGTAAGCATTATTTGTAAGGTTTCCCTCAGAAAACTTGCTAAGCCCGGTGGTTGGGGCGCTCAGCAGACATTCATCCAGCGGCTCATCATGTTTTGAGTGTTTAAAGTTAACAGGAAACTTGAAAATATCACTTGGTAATTATGTGTTATTGAAAGATTGGAAGATTAATACCTGAAAAACAACTATAAAGTCTTAAAAATTTCAAACATTCTAAAAAGACTTAAATAAATAAGCAATGCTTAGCCTGGTGGGGGCATAAGTAAAGCCTGGTGGCCCGTCAGGCTTATAATGCACTGAGAGAATATGCCAACCAACTAAGTGCTGCAAAAAGACTTGACAGTTAGCATCAGCTTTGGAGCTTCCTCTTGGCTGTAACCTGAAGTGCTGGCTGAAAGAGTCTTTAGTGATTGACCAATAACACCAAGTCTTAAGACTCCAGCCCATTCAAATGGTTTGCATAGGGCTGCATAAGATTGTCCATCTCTGTTCCACAGTGAACAGTGGTTCTTTAAAACATTTTGAGTTTAACCTTTATTCTGTTGATTGGAATACAAAATAAGCCCTTTTGGTCTATTTTTTTGACATTAGGATCATCATAGGCCGATGAACTACAGAATGTGGACTCGTCAAACAAACCTTGAATCAAATATCCTGTGGTTTGCATATTTGTTTTGTTTTTCAGTTTCTGATTTGTAAAACAGAACTGAAACTCTTTCATTAAACTCCTGTGACAGATACCTGTAAATGACACCGCCTTTGTGTGAGGGCTCTAGCATCCACAGCCTAAATATTCCCAGCTGCGACAAAATCCATCCGCATCATTTTACCCATAAATCTGCAGGATTTTAGACACAGGATGTTTACTACAAAATTGAAAAGGTTGAAGGTTGACATTTTTCCCAGCAGGCAGCAACATTCCTGCAGCATCTCAAGGGGCTGTTTGGATCACAGCGTGTGGCTAGAAGGAGGAAACTTGGAGGACAATCCCAACAAACTACGTTGCTCCGTGGGGCAACTTTTTCCAGATGTGGCTCTCGTCTCACGGCCTCGAAAGAATCAGCTTGAAACTATGCATGCGGGTGGCCTGTTTACATTCCACTGACTCCAGTGGGAAACTTGCTCTCTGTTGTCTCATTCCTTTAGCTCCTGTGGCCAAAAAGGTCCATAGTCTGTTTTATGCATTTATGTTTGATATTTTAAGTCTTCCCTTGGAGCGTTCGCATAAACATAAACATCCTAAATTATGTTTTAAAAGTAAAGTAACTCTACTTTAATGTCAGAGTATGCCGTTTGTGCAATATTTAGGCTTAAACGAGTCTAATGGGTTTGGTTTTCTGGTCTCTCCTTCTATCACATCCCGTTGACTTCTAGGAAGTCTTATACAACAAGATTGTTGTTAGAAGTGGGGGGATTTCATGTTTTATTTTTGTACCGAAGCAGCTTAAGAGAAAACCATCAATCTTCTCTCTGACCCTATGCATATTGTTAATTCCTCCTCGAGGCTCTCATGAGCCTTGCCTTCTCAGCTGAAAGTAAACTGGTTGCCCTTTCTATCTGCTTTCTTTAATCTGCAGCTGACTACAGACAGAATTTGTCTTCAAAGTATCACTTTAGAGGGCATCTATTGTACTATATCTGAGAATGGACAAACAAACTGTTATTGTTCATCTCTAAAGACAAAAAAAAAAAAAAAAAAAAAAAAAAATCAGCTTTTCTTTGCCAGACGAATTCTTCTGAGAGATGCCAACAATCTGCACCGGGGGTCAATGCCTTGAAAACACACAACAGCAGTCAATCAGAGATCCTGGGGAAGCTCTCTGGTGGTTGAACATGATTCGTAGTGATTATGGTTTGTTGCTGAGGAAAACCTCAGCAACCATAAGCATTGCTAACTGCTTCAGTCCTCTGCTAAGTTGGTGCAATTTTGCAATTTGTGTTGCATGCATTGGGTTCCCATAATGGTCCTTTGGTTGTCAGGGCCATTAAGTGATTCACACATGCTGTGATATAATGCTGTTTGACTTTAGGCACACTTTGGGAAGTTTCTTACTGCTCCATCTTACAGCAGTCAAACATAACATGACCTGTCTAGCAGCAGAGCTCATTCACTAGGAAATGTTTCACCTAAAATATGGTGCAGTGAAGTATTTGTGCCCTTACAGATTTCTTCTGTTTTTTTGCCTTTGTCGCAGCTGAATATAGATCACCAAAGACATTTTTTTTTTTTTTTATAAAATGAAATGAAGATGCTCTTATCTGGCGTAGTTATAATAAAAATTTTAAAATCAATCTAGTAAGAGAGATACAACTCTCCAAATGAGCTTACCCTTTTAATGTAAATCTATTTTTACAAGCACCTAAGTCATGTAAACATTTAACTGTTCCGGAGTCGGTACAATACTCTCATCTAGTGAATATAAACTCAAACTCTTTTGTTGTTAACCGAGAGTAATCAAAAACGAAGTCCTTATTGACGCCAAACCCATCAACATGAGAATAACTTCAAAAGCCGCTTTGTGCTCCTTATTATTAATAAGAATGAACTTAGCAGTTCCTGAACTCTTGCTTTATTGAATCTTTTGTTAACCTTGGTGGAAGCAGGCTGTAACTCTGCATTCCAATGTTTCCTGAGTTCACACAGCGCTGTTATCTCTCCACCGTTGGTCGTAGCAGTTCGATTGTGCATTTACACGTTTGTGTTGTGTTGCAGGTCTTTGTTGCAGGCGAGACTCCTGCTATATTCTGAAGTAGTCTCTGCTGTTGGGCACTACATTTTAAGGAGGAGTGTGAATAAAAATGTCATTGGCTGCACCTGCACATCCGTGGTGCCCAGCAGTCATGGAGCGAGAGGCGAGGTAAACCTCGGACTGCTCTCCGATTCATCGCAGAAGCGAAAAAGGTTACGCTCGCTATTTTGTACATGCCCAATCAAGTTATTGCTAAAGTTGAATTGTGCTTCAATGTTCAGGTGCAAGCGTGCCACTCCGTTTTCTCCACACTCTGTCCAAATTATCCTCCCACTGCAACGGAATGGATTTGCCGCTGGCCTCCTCAGCTTCCTTGAAAGTGTCAGAGTGTGAAGGTGCCTCTGATGAATTGCTGCACACTGAGTGATTTAATGTATTCTCATCTCTCTCCCCATCTCTCTCCCTCCGTCTTTCTGTCTGTCACTTGCTAATTGGTCCATCTCTATTCCGGTGACTCTGTGTATGCGAGTCCATTTTCCAGTGCCGTTTGGAGCGAAACTCTCAAGTGTGTACGCAGGCCTAAATAATTGTGTGTGAATATGTGTGTGACTGACAGCAGATTGTCTGCCACCAGCAGGCTTTCTGTTTACTGCTCTGGTGCACATTCAGCTGCTTCATTTGGTGTCGGTTCTCCCCGGGGGACACGCTGAGCCAACCCCCATTAACTGATTTGAAAAGGACTGTTGCAGCCGCTGCCTTTCTGCAACTAGAAATTCTGAAATGTTTTAAATTTATTGTTTTGACTCTCCTGCTCATGTTGAAGAGCGGTGCTGGCGAAGAGAAGGCCAACAGTTTTGGTGCAGAAGATTGCAGAAATAACTGTGTCTGACAACAGCCCCACAATATAAGTATATGAGTAAGTGGTGTAGTACAAGTATCAGGAATCTATTTAGGGTTTAGTACCACTCCCGACTTTAAAGGCTGCATTCGATCTACTGCAGACGACCACTTCCAGCTGTACCTTTAATAATAGCGCCTAAAATGTCTGATCTTTCTTTGCCTAACTCAAAAGCTAAGAAGTGCAGGTTGTTCAGGAATACAGTTGTTTTTTTTGTGATTTTCAGAATAGCATGTGGAAGAGGAACCTCATTACAATGGTCCAGCTGAAGGTTCTTCTTTATTGTAAAACTCCAACGGCAACAGAGCTAGAAAAAATAAAATGCATCCGGCTGACAAAACTTAAAACAATACTGGAGTAGAAAGTAAAGGGAACAAGTTTAACACTGAGCATTGTTCTGCAGTCACAGCATGAGAGGACTTTAATTAATCTCCCTCTATGTTATTCTAGTCACTTGATTCATAATTATGTTGTAGCTTAGTGGGAAAAACCTTAACGTAAATTAGATCTAATGTCTCGTTTATCAGCCTGTCGCTGTAAAAACAGCAGGTAGCATTGAAAGCGCACAGGTTCTGGTCCTTCTGCGGCTCTTGCAGTTTGGGTTTTTCAGTCCACATTGTTGTGGGGGATATAATTGAGCCGTCCACCTGACAGTGTTTCACTCTGAACATCTGTTAATTTGTCAAGTTTTAAAGTTTCTATACATCACGGGTGCATGCTGATGTTACAGAGCTACGACTACTGCTATTAAAGATTCCTCCTTTGACACCTTTTATGTTGACATATATGTTTAATGCAATATCAGTTGATTCACAGGACACGTGCCAAAACAACAGACTCATAAAACCTGACCAAATAAAACCACCAGTGTTCCTTTTTTACTGCATTTTTTTTATCTTTGCAAAGCCTATTCAATAAGAAAATTCTGCTTCTAGGATCAAAGTAATTAAAAATGAATTATACAATATGGTAACTGTTGTATGTGGGAGGCTGTTTCAGCTTTCAGTCTGAATAAGTGCTTCTGGCTTCTGCTCTGTTTTACTGAACAATCAGTCAAGCAATTCAACTTCTTGTTTTTTTTTTTTCCTTGTGTACTAAATGGCATACAACAAAACAAGACAGTTTCCTCTGGCTTCTACAGCAAGTTGTGTGTTTTTGTAAAACGGCTAAATAACATAATCTTGATCCAGAAACTTGTGTAGCAGTCTGGTGCATCTGATTGTGATTTAGCGTTTCTGTTTTTGAGTTAGGAGTCTCTGCTGCTGTTCCTCCAGCAACTCTGACACTGATCCTGGATAGAGGCCGTAAACACCGGAACGAGCCTCCCAGCTCCTCTCTCTGCAGGGCCCTCTCATTTTTTTCTTCCCACAAATGGCTACATGTGAGCTTGTCTACAAACCTTAAAAAAATGCTAAAAGAAAAAAGGAAACAAAAATAATCATTTACTTGATATGTCAGCAAGGCATAGAGAATTTGTCCCCTTTTTGATTTTTTTGTGAAAATAAAATTGTGACCCATATAGCCTTCTAAATAAGAAGCCACTCTCTTATTCCAAATCTAGTTACTTTATTTAAGCTTCTTTTATATTTGAATAATAATTTTTCCTCTTTTTTTTTCAAATTGGTTTTAATTCCTTTTTCTCAGACCTGAGTTTCCCCTTTGCTCTGAATAACTTTCTGTCCTCGCTGCCATAAATTTTGGAACAAACTTTGGTTCGTAAAATAAGAAATCAAATGGAACTGTGAAAAAGGCGAAGGCAGATCTTCATCTTAATCTTTAAGAACTGCTTCTGCATTTTCATGTGAATATGGGAGGGAGGTTTGGAGTGTCCAAGTTGCATCTGAATGTCTTGCAGCAGCCGCCCACCCCGCCCCTCTTTGCCACTATGGTCGCCGTCCTCGCTCGACTTCAAAATTCCTCCCAGCCAGCCCCCCAACTGTCCGACTGACCCCCGACTGCTGCAGCTGCTGATTGTAGCCGTGCCCTTTGAGGCCCTGTGGGCTTCCATATTTTACCATATCTTTACCGGACGATGGAGTGTTTTCTGTCTGGAAAACTCTAAAGATGGAGTGTGGAAAAGGTGAGAGGACGACGGGGGAAGGCGCATGATAGAAATTCAGTGTACATGTAAATCCGTTTTGCACTCTGTTTGAAAGTGGCAGAGCCTCTTATTACTCAGCCCACCTGGGTCATCTATTAAGACACTGTGATTAGAGCCTTGTAAAGATGGACCCTATTTCCATTTCAGTCGCTCCTATTCTCACACGCCTCTATTAATCCCCTTGCTGCCTTGTGGCCTTTGTCCAAAAGGTTGGTGTCATGGGAGGGAGATAAATGAACCACCGTTTGGCCATTTCCGCAGCAGCAGCTCTGGGTGTGGCAGAGACACTTTAAGGACTTATTTTTGCACGTACATTTTTGACAACCTCAGTGTAAGTGTTTATTGTGCACACGGCAGCTCAGTGAGGCATTTGTGTTAGCTGGAGCGAGAATGAGCCCATTCCTCTGTGTGCATCTGTTGCATCTCATTAGCAGCTTTTACAATGAATTACCTCCATGGATTTCTCAGTCGCAGCCACACACACACACACACACACACACACACACACACACACACACACACACACACACACACACACACACACACACACACACAAAACATCCTTCATCCCATTCCATTCACCCTGATAATCCCCTTATCTTTGCAGCTATTCGCCTCATAGAGGCCGTCGCCAGTGAATAATGAGGTGGTCGTATCTGCTACTGATTCTCTCTAATGCTAATCTGCATCTCAAGGTGACAATGATGGAGAAATGTTATGCATGCAGTTGTTTCAGTGCTAAATAAATCGGCTATATTCTCGTCAGGGTCGCGTGCATGGATGTGCATCTGCTTACGCTGGAGCAGTTCATATTTTCCTTTGCTTTCAGCAGAGGCAGGTCAACGTTGCAGGATCACTTGAAAACCAGACTGCTCTCATGTTAAATTTAGAGGTAGTCTGAAATCCTCAAAGTTCATTTTTCTCTCCATCTCGCTAATAGAGGTCATACTTACAGTATGAATGACAGTTCATCAAATCCTAATAATAGCTGTATTGTTTTTTTTATTTTCACGCTTCATGCCTCTATTTACATATTTGGATGTTATGCCTGGTTGCTCGGTTTAATTGCTGGATACAGTCGCGATGCCCAAATTGCTTTTGTTTTAGCATTTTATTAATAGCTGAGTGGCTCTGCCATCACACAGCTAATCAATTTGTGACAATGAAACAATGCGTTGTTGTGTCGGAGACGCACAAAATCTGGCTCCTCTCATTAAGTTTCAGTTTTGCTAACGTTTGCCGTCTCTCACCAGAACGCGGCGGTTACTAATTCACAGCCCTTAAACTTTTCCTCGTGTTGTCACATTACAACCACAAGATTCAATGTGGGTTTTTTTTTTCATTGTAATTTTATGTAAATCACAAAGTAGTGCATTGTTGTGAAATCAAAGTAAAATGTTTATAAAAGTAACAACAAAAATCCTGAGTAATAGTGTGGCTGCAGAGTCAATACTTTGTAGAACCACCTTTTGCTGCAATTCCAGCTGTAGGTCTTTGAGGGTATGTGTTGGACTTGAACTAGGTCACTTAAACACATGTTAATACTTTGGTCATCAGTTTTAATGAGATGTTTATGCTGCCAGTATCAGGACTCATTGTGAGTGGTGTGCAGTTTTAGTTATAGGTCAAACACGTTATCTTTTGCTTTTAGCCTAAAAAGTATCATTTTGATCTCTTCTCATTCTTAAACACATTTGCTATTTCCTAAATTGCTTCAAGCAAAGTGCAAATGGAACTTGTCTGGCTTTCTCCCTGCAACCTAGGTTTGTTATTTTGTTAAATTCTCAAATCTGAGCTGCATCGTACACTGCAGCTCCTCCAAAGTCACTACGGGGCTTTTGGTTGTCTCTAATGGTTTAAATGAGGTTCTGTGAGATGTCCAAAACTTGGGGAAGGGTTTAATGATCTATTTCTGCCTTCAACCTCTCCACAACTTTTTCTTTGACGTCTCTACTGTGTTCCTTGGTCTTCATGATGCTTTTTGAATTTATACTGTCTAATTGACACACAGGTAATCTCTGAAGATTAGACATCAACTTGGGCATCCGAGTAAAGAGGCCAGAATGCAAATATGAGAAAAAATGTAAAATCCTTGCAACTTCTTCTGCCACTTCATTTAGGAAATACTTTGCGCTGGTCCATCGCAAATAGAATACATTACATTTTGTGGCTGGACCGTTGCAAAAAGTGAAGAAGTTCAAGTGGTGTGGATATTTTTGCAGGCGATTGCCTCGGTTGAATTCCCCCCCCGCCCCGACATGTTCGGAGGGCGTTTACAGCAGCTGCTGTTACTATGGAGGTTTGCTGACAGTAACAAATGGGCGAAGTTCTTCACACTGACGAGGCTCTTCCCCTTTTCAAGCCGGGAGAGCGTGTGAAAAAAAGGGTGAAGTTAAAAGATATGTCAGAGTAACTGCAATGGATGTGTTTATTACAGTGGTTAAAGATGGGAAGATAAAAGCGGAACTGAACTTTAGATTGAAAATGTGATTATTCCTGTAATCTTAGTACATACTTCACTGAGCTTAACTTAAGGATAATGGTTTAAAGGTTTTGACCAGGTATTGGCAAAAATAATTGTAGAAACTACAAGTGAGAGGAGAAGTTCTTCTAGTGGAGAAAAAAAAAGAGAATTATATTTAAGTATGATTTGATTCATGTAGCTAATAAAAGCTTTTGGCTAAAGAAGAGCTACGACTCTCGATAGTTAAAGCAAATTGTGAGCAATGAGGTGATTCAGCAGCACATCAATTAACGTTAAACTTTTATTCACTATAAATACAGCAGCTTGTGTTAAGTCATGTTTCGGAACACAAATTGGTGCTGGACTTCAGGGTCAGTCATGTCCTCTTAAAAAATGAACAGAGGAAGGCAGGAAATGAGGCTTTCCCATGAGGTTGTCGGACTTTAAATGGAGGCAGATTGGACAGACGCTCACAAGTGTTTACACAATCGCTGCACATATGCACAGAGCCTCTGTGGACCGTAGCAACCATGCGAGGTCAGGACAGGTCAGAGCACGATGAGGACGAGAAGAGCTTTGTAATTGGCGATGGAGGAAGATCCATCGCCAATCGCCATCGCAGCTGCAAGATCCGTGATCTTGCAGCTGGTTTGGATTTTAAGGGTTGGGGTCAGGACGTTATTCATTTGCAAACCGGCTTAGAGGTTGTTCTAAAATTATTTTTGATTTTTTTTTTTTCTTATTAAACAGGAACAAGGGGAAGACATAAATTTTAATTTAATCGTTGAAGCCAGTACAATTTTTGTTATCCGAGTTCAGCACAGGTTCTCTAAAGCAACTAGTCGGCTTTGATTTTGCTTGGTTTTTCTCGGTGTGTCCCACCACCTCAGCCAAATAGTTTTTTTTTAAATCATAACAGCCTCCCTGTCTTTGAACTGCACACTTTTTGCCTTTTCCCAGCTAATCTGTGCACACAGTGTTAACTTTGCAGGGTTGTTTTAAAAGTAGATATGCAAAACATAATTTATTTTGGGGTACCCTTGCAGACTGCATTCGAATCCTACCGGCAAGCACCAATCGATATAACTGTTGCTGTTAGACACTGCTTCTGCATCTTGCACAAGCAAAGGGCTTTATTACTTTGTATCAATACAACAGATTTATTTGTAATATGAGAGCTGCAAATATGAGGGGGAGCCTCTATAAATTATGCAGTTTCAATATTCCCATTTAGAGAGGATGGATCAATTTCTCATACTAAACCAATAACCCTTAGGCTGGCCAGCGTTACCACAGCAACACTGATATGTCCCTTGATGAGAAGCACCTGTTATTACGCTTCCTCTGCCTAACACACACACCTAAGACACATGGGGGCATGATTAGCAAATTAGAGTGAACTGAATTACATGCATGATGGTGCTTCTGGATGAACGCCAGACTGTTAGGTTTGGCGCTCAAGATTTTTTTTTTCTTTTTCTTTAATTATAATGAATCTGTGGAACCAATTCGACAGACTTTGCTGGTTCTGGATGCCTTTTTGTGCCTGTGTGTTTATTCAGATGATTACAGTGTCTCGGTCAGGGCAGGGTCGCTTTTGCACTGCAGAATGTAGGGAGTAGTAAATCATCAAACCTCCCCAGGGATGGGTGTATGTGTCACTATGGCTACTGTATATCAGCCTGAGTGCTTGTTCGGCTTTCCAGGGTGGCTTTAATTTTTCTCTCCGTTTTCATTTCTGCTTTGTTTTTGTTTGCATTTTCTTTACCTGTACATCTGTGTGGATCATGGTGTTTTTGTGCAGCTTGTTCATTCCCCCTCTATATTTTTGTCGTCGTCATCATCATTCCTCCTCCTTTCTTGGCTGCACACCCCAATTCACCTTCTCCCCTTCCCCCATCATTCTCACCCACCATCCAAGTCGCCCTCTGGTCCTGGTCAGTGCTGTTGTGCAATCATTCTGTTTCTTTTTTTTTCTTTTTTTACTGTTCATACTAACCCAAGCATAAATGACATAAAAAAAAACTTAGATTTGATCATTTATTGATTCATCCCGGCTACTGTTCCGCAGATTAATGTACAGATATTCAGTTATGTGCAACTGTTGAAACAATATTTACTTTGTTTATATTATATAAATGTTTGTTTGAACTTATTTTCTACATATATATAATCATACAAAAACATCTGTAAATAGAATGAAAATGACATTAAATTATTAAATTAAGCAACCTGCTGAGCACAAATAAAGTTGTAAGATTTACCAGCACTCTCAAACCCATCCCAGCATGCTTGACCAAGACAAACACAATGTGTGCAACAGTAAAGGTCAAGGCTGTAGCATGCATGTCAGACTTATGCATGTATGCATGATTTCTGTTTATCATTGTAAACAAAATCTATTTTAAAAAATCATTATTTTGTGTAGATAATGGATACTGTTATCTAAATAGTAATCTAATAAAATCACATTTCAATTCATTACTTTTCTTTTTAAAATTATACAATTCAACAGTTAATCCATATGGCTTTCACGATGTGAAATCTTGCAATTTCTATGTTACAAGATTTCCACTTTGAAAAGGCACTTTTGCGCATAAAAACTGCTGTGGATGTTGATTAGGAGTGGCTTAAAATGAGTCATTTCTCAGTGTCAGAAGATGTTTTCTGTTTTTATGTCACAATTTCAATCCGCAATAAAGACTTAATTATACCCTCAGCTTGAGACACTCAGAGTTTCTCAGGCTTACTAAAAACTACAGATTGTAGCTGTTTTTTTTGTTTTGTTTTGTTTTTTTGCTCCTTAAAGTGTTTAATGTCACGGAGTGGTCATTTTTTTTTATTATTATTTTAAGTTTTTAGAGGACCTGAATCCCTTCCTGTCCATTTGTCCTCTGCTCTGCTGGTGGGGAGTTCAGAGGGGTTTTTTTTTTATCAAACAAATAAAACCCACCACCTACAGCCTAATCATCCACAAGTTGCTTTTAAAACATCTCTCTTGATTTTTTTTTCTTTTTCTTCTTCTTCCCTACGTGCCGCCAGAAACAGTGGTGATGGGTAGAAGGCAATGTTGCCATGGTGACGCTGCACCGTGGCAGCCGGTAATTATTCTGGCTTGAGCGCCAGCCGAGACACAAGCGAACCGGGACACAGTTGCCAAATAGTGACACCGGAACAGGAGCCGGCCAGACGATGTCGAGGGAGGAATTTTTTTTATTATTATTATTATTCCCAGACACAAGTAATAGAGAGTCTGACAGCATGTTGGCGAGTTTTTTTGTTGTTGTTTTTTTTTTTTAAAGCAGGAATGAAAGATGAAGGTCAGAAAAATCACTGTGTCCTGCTGGTTTTATTGTCTTCACTACTGAACTCTTAGGGATTTAATGTGAGAATCTTCATATTAGTTATAATCCGTTACATGATCCTGTAGAGCCGTGATGTCACTTAGTCATTATCTTCTCAGTTACATGACTGATCAATAGAGTTGTTCCCCATGTGTTCTACACATTGGAGCATCTTGTACTCTGTTTATAAGACTGCATTTCAGTAGATATTATTCCAACTAATTTCAGTATTTCACTGTACAAACTGAAACTGGCTTATAGATTACACACAGACGGATGTATTCCAAATGTTTACTTATGTTACTTTGGATGACTCAATTATGCTAAAAATTTTAATAACTGATGGGAGCAAAAACAAAATGAATTTTTGTATTTGTAAAAAATTCTACCTGCTTCCTAAAGTCTGTATAAAGAGTTGAGGGAAACTGTGAGTAGGCGTCTTGCAAATGAAAAATTATGGATTAAATCTAGGAGTCTTTGAGTTTGTGAAATGCAGTTGGGTGAATGTCACTGTGGTGTCAACTGCTTTGAGCGGTTGTTAAGATAAGAAAACTACCATATAAATTGAGGCCCATTTTCTAATTATTGTACAGGATGGTCGGGGCTCTTTTTGCATGAATTACTGCATCAGTGCAAAGGATGTTGCATCTTGAATTTGCTCAAAGTCTGGATGAGGTCCACTATGCACACCTTACACACATTGCTCAGGTAAATACTGTGAATTGTAAGCCACGCCCCTTTGGCTCTGTGATTTCTGCTGAATGTTTAGAAAGCACACACAACCTCTGATCTCATAGGATCTACGTAAATGGAGGAAATAAAAGAAGGGTTTGTGGTTGTGATTTTAGTGTAGAATAGAAATGTGCGCCATCTGTTTTATGCACTTTTTATGAAGTAATTTTCCATGTAACTTTCCATTAATATGATCAGCCACCTTTAGCTATGACTTTACTGTTCTTGCAGAGGTTGTCGAGTCAGCATTCTCCCACAGGATTGTGTAGGTCATAACATGGCCATAACGTTTCTGTATTAAAACCCCTTTTTTTGTGTGTCTTATGCAAAGAAAAGTTGGTTTTGATTTCCTGTTAGCTGTAAACTATGACCATCAAAATTCACACAGGACAAGAATCAAGTGTGTGTAATAAATATGCATCTAAATTTACCATTTCATATTGGATTACTGAAAGAAAATCATGTTTCAGAGATGCACCTGTGTGTGCAAACTAGAGCTTTCAGCCAGCCTGACCTGAATTTGCTCACAAATTCCCTCATTACCCCCCGACTTACACGGCTTTCCTGTCTACAGTCACTGATACTCTCTCCCACAAAAAGCCAATCCCTGCTCCCTGAGGTAATAACCTTCCCCTACCTCCTAATTTTTATCTGCTCTCTTCCAGGCGAGGCCGTCCCTGACTAATCATCCACAGTGTTGAGGTAAGGCTGCTTTCTCCTCCTCGACAGGCACTCGCACAGAAATCCCGGTGTGTTTTATATCAAGAGAAACTCGACTCCTGTAACCAAAACAGAAACCTCTCCTCAACGTCCTTTGAGGAAGAAGTTTAACTTGGCTTCTTGCAGCTCAGCCCGAGACGCACACAAAACTTTCTCGCCTGGTAGAACTGAGTCCACAGCTCCTACGCTCCCAGGACACATTAGCATAAGACGGCCAGAGACAAAGAAGTTGTTCAGTCCTGGAACAACATGCGTTCATTCTGTACACGCTGTCTGGCGGGAGTTTGGCTCATGCAAAATAAAGAGCTGGATTTCTACAGTTTTCCTTGCAACATCCCTGGTGTGGCTGTCTTCGCAGGTTGTTGAATGAAAATGCCAAAGCAGGCAAATATGCGGAAACCAAACACTCCTGACTTTGTTCAATCCTTGCTCATCGGCCTCCTTTGCGTCTCTGCACCCTTGTGAACCCACAAAGCACACTCTCTCTGGGCTACATATCACCACCCCTCTCCACATATTTTTGTTTGACATTTCTTGAGGCTCACACATTTTCCACCACCTCCCCCTGCCGTGCCCCCCCACCACCACCACTTTCCACATCACCCATGAATCATCTGTGATAACATCGGGGGGTTCCATCAGGTCAGTGAAGCCTAACTTTAGCTGTTAGACAGAGACGTGAGGAGCTTTCTGATGCTGTGCGCAGAGCCCGCATGCTGGCTGTGGAGGCTCTGTACAGAGGGGGGTCACTGCAGCAGACTGCACTGCAGCCGCTCTCTGCTCTCCCCTGCCACCTGCTGGTCATATCCAGATATAGCATGCAGTTGAAGTGATGAGCTGAGGGGTTCAGCCTCAAAAAAGGTCACTTTCAAAGAAAGACTTGAAAATGTCTTCATTTTTGATTAAACTTATGTCTGTGCAGCCACAACACCATAGTCTGGTGTTCTGGTCTTGTCTTACTAATCTTTGTAAATATTTTCGTTAACTGAGCCACAAGCCACACTCAAGTTTTAGTAAAATTATGTGTGTTGTAGTAAATTTCCCGTACGGTTCCGGTGTTATATATATTCGCATTTGTATTGTCTGTGGCCAAAAACGCTCCTTAACCTTAACAACTTGATTTAAAATAAGGAAATCTAAAATCCGAAGTTTTCTTTTTCTTTTATAAACATTATGAGTTAATAGTCTCCAAAACAGATAGAAACAAACAAGGTTGGTTTAGTTTACTTGAGTCAACGTTTCAGGCAGGGTTTTAAGTTAATGATACTCTTAAAAGTTTGATATTTTTGGTCAAACTTTAACAGCTCTGTGTGTGATTCGGCTTTTACAACAAAGCCGCCTGACATTGCACCTTCTCACTTTTTGGCACTTCTGGTAACGATCTTCTCTTCTTTTTCTCTCTTTTTTCTTTTTTTTTTTTTTACAGTAGCATAATTTAGCACAGAGTATTTTAGAAATCGACAACAATTAAATTGAAGATATTTATTTGGTGTTGGCAGGAAAAAAAATACCAGTAGCATTTGGAAAAGTCTCTGAACTTTGTTTGGTCAACATTAAGATAGCATCTGATGGTTGCTATGGAAACAGTTGCTGGTTTCTAGATTTGACTTTCCTTTTGCATTCTTTTATCTTTGGGTTATTTTGGGTCAAAGCAACAAGTCATCACAGTTTGAACAATTTGTGGGGGGGGAAGGGATTTTTGAACCTGGCTCCAGCTGAACTTGCACTCAGCCGTGTTTGTATTGTGCTTGTGTTTTCCCAGCTGGTACCTGTCCAATGTCCTCTGCCCACACAGTGTGATGTGTCATGGCTCCGGTGCTGAGTGGAGTGCGGTGGCTTTCGGAGGCGGGAGTTGTTGGGTCGGGGACGGCAGCTGCCACCGGCGCCGCGTACTGGCCGCAGAGTGAGCAGCTGGTGTTGGTCGTCACACTCAGCATCGTCACCGGCTTGTTGCTGCTCTCTGTGCTGCTCGGGCTGTGCGCCAGCTGTCGGGGGTGAGCCGCATCGCACAACAACACGAGTCCTCTGTTGCACTTTTCCTGTTGTTCAGGAATATGACTCTGAGGCCAGAAATGACGCTTGATAACCTCCGATGAAAGCAAGATGAAATGAATTTATAAAAATGTTTAAGTTTGCAGGATGAGTCAGATTAGATAGAACAAATGGTTCAGTTCCAAGTTTGTGCTGTAAGTTGCATCTTTTGACCAAAGCCTGATGTTTAAATCTTTGTCACAGCTTCACAGGAAGCATATTTCATACACTCGCATATTAAAAGTTTATTACATTTATTTTTAACCAGAAATACTGCAAACTCTTTTAGTATTGTTGCAAAGAATATATGCCTTTTTTTTTAGCCGTTCAATGTGTGACCTTTGAACTGCTTAAATGTCTCAATACGGACCTCTGGAAGCAAATTGCTGTTAATCATAGCAGCGCAGTGGACACCTTCACTGGTGCATCTGAATAAATCAGAAAATTATTGAGAATGTAATTAATTTCTTTAATTCAGTTAAAAATTGAAGATTAAATATTATGCAGCTTCACAGCATGCACAGTGTGGTGAAAACTCCACATTTAGTGAATAATACATCAAAGAAATAAAAGAGGGTTTTAATACTGAGACAATGTGTAATACAATGTTTTGTTTTAAAAAAAACACGCTCCGTATTTACACAAATGAATTACTGAAATCAACTTTTTGATGAAATCATGATGAATTGGGATACACATGTGCTTTCTTTAGGCTATGTCTGTTATATTTTTGTTTTCCTTTTTCTTTTCTATGTGTGTCCAGTAGGGCTGAAACGATTCCTCGAATGATTCGAGTACCTCGATTACTAAAATTCCTCGAGGAAAATTTACCTGCCTCGAAGCTTCGTTAATTTATGTTTTATTAGTTAGGAATGTTTTATTCCGGCCGGGACTTCATTTGCGTTGCGCGGAGCTCTCACTTCCGCCTCTGAGTTGTTGACAAAAGCTAAGTCTCAGCGGCATAAAGTCCAATCTTCAAGATTGGCCCGTGGGGATTTTATTGATTGATGATAATGCCCGACTTTTTATCGTTTTTGGGGAACCAATAAGCATCCTTAAAATGACTGGGGGAATGCCTGGAGTACGGCAGCATTTCTCCTCCGGGGCTGCTGGTTGAAAGCGAACGGCGGGAAGAGCGCTGAGGTGAGCGGATAGCCTGAACAGGGCGGGCGGCTGAGTAGCTGATGCTTACCGTGTAAATGTAGCTTTACCGACGAACCGCACAATACATTTCATATCCCGGTCTGAAGAAACGGGTGGCGGAGCGCATCGTACATGGCTGGTAGATGAGTTTCTGAGTGTGACCAGTGAAGGTGTCGTAAATATCCCGTATTGCTTCCCCCCGTGTTCGTCCCCCGGTCTAACGGTTCGTCAGTCCGCTGGTCTATTTCCTCCCCTCCACCCCATCTTACGTTCGTTCATTCGCCCTCTCCTCCCACTCCAGGCGGCATTTCCCGTATTTTCAAACCCAAAGCGTGACAGGTTAGGTGGCAAGGTGAGTTTAATTAATCTATTAAACTCACTGAAGATGAATACATAAACTAAAAGCTGGATTGTAGACATTTTTTATAAGCATATTTGTGAGCCTGCCTCTTTGTTATTAAATTCAATATAATTTCAGATTTTTCTATAACTTTTCTTCTGGTTAACTTAGAAAGTGAGCTATTATTGTTACAGGTTAGTTTTCTAAACTACAAAAAAGCAACTGTTAGGGATGCTCAAATATGAACAATTGGACTGATATTGATATCTGATAGTAACACCGGTATTATGCCAGATTTACCAATATTTCATTTTATAATTTTTTTTATCCGATTACTCGATTAATCGTAAGAATAATCGATAGATTACTCGATTACTAAAATATTCGTTTACAACAGCCCTAGTGTCCAGTTGATTGTTATGTAGGTTTCTTGGTTTTCCATATTCCTATCCTGCTCTATTCATTGTTGTCTGTTCTCAGAGCCCCTCCATGTCAGACTGAAGCCCACAGGCTTTATTTAAAAAAAAATCCTGGCAGGTCTGTTACACTGGATTGCATCAGATTGCACCAGCGGACCTTACAAAGCGAACAAAGAGGGTGTATTTTTTTTTTTTTTTACCTGAAGGACAAAGTCCTTGCATTCCTGGTTAGCAGTGTACACCTTAGAGGGTGAAGCTTTTTAAACCAAATCTGTTATTTGATCTTGTGTGATAGTCAAAACAATGAAACTCACAGTTATCCGCTGCACTTATCCCTCTATTGTTTTTTTATACTTCTCTCTTTCAGGCAGAAGAAAGTCATAAATGGCACTACTACAGGAGACCAAGAAAACCTTGTAAATGGAGTAAGTAGGATCACAGGGTTTTTACTGCATTTTAGTACAAATACTAAGTGTGATCTTTGTTCTTGCAGCAGTGTTTCTCTTTTCCCTGCTCATTCTTAACATATTAGAATAAACTAAGGTATTTTGTGCTCAGTTGAATACAAAAAACTAACCGGTAAAAAAAAAAAATTTGATTAAAGAATATTTGTCTGAGAAGGTCCAGCTGATTGTTGTCTTTGCAGTGAGACTGTCTCGAGCTGGCATGTTGGTGACACTCCCTTTTAGCAGGAGAAAACATCCAGCAGAAGCAGGCCGTCTGAAAAACCAGGTGTTTCTTCTATGGAAAGAGAGATGGTTAACGACATTTATTGCTTTGTCTGGGCTTCATTCAGTGTGGAAAACACAGCTAAATGCTAGGAAAAGAATACTTTCTGTGGGAAAAATCAAGAAAGAGGAAGCATAATTAAAAGTAGTTCAAGCGTAGCCAATGACTTCTTCCTTGAAAGAGATATGGCTACATACCGAAAACTCAACTAGCACTTTCAATATGAACAACAATAGAAAAGACAGTAGTTTTATAATCACGAAAAGAAGCATAGCTAAATTTGTAAACAATGGTCAAAGATTACTTTCAATGGGATGAAAAAGAAATCAGAACATAATAATAGCAGTGATAACTTCACGAGTGTCTATTTTTCCAATGAGATGTTGCTAAAGACAAACACAATAAGATATACTTTCAGTAAGAAGAAAAACAGAGGAAGCCAAAGTTAAAGGCAAAATTACTGTGAAACATTTCTGCAATCATGTCAATCTCTACAGTACGAAGAGAGAACATGGGTAAACTTTCACTGAATTTTCCAGATCAATTACTTTACTGTTGCAAAGTCTCTCAATTCTGTGAGACCGAAAAGAACTATACAGAGTATTTATTAAGGTGACCTTGGGCAATTGTTTCTCTACTAATAATTAAATGGTGTTCTCTTTAACACTACATCAGTTATTGGATACTAATTACCAAATACATGAATAGTCACAACCCAGTAATCAAAACACTGTTGGACCTGACAAATCTCCAGTTTTCACATCCTGAACTGCGTCCTCTCGCTCTCTTATTGTCTCTCATTCGGTGGCTTTATCGTCTGCATCGGTCTGTCGCATGCAGTCCTCTGTGAGAACATCCAGCAGAGTGCTTTTTTTGCATTTGATTGATATCTTTACCTCTTTACCCCAACCTTGTGCACAAACATAATTTACCAGCTTGCCAGATTGTTACAAGAGGTGCCCATTTGTATGACGGACCATGTCAAAGCCTGGCAGGGTAAATGGGGGTCTTTGTCTGTGAGCATGACGTGCGTTTCCTCTGTCACCTGCAGTCTCTCTGCATTGAATCTCTCTTATGCCTCTTACTCTTAGTATATTTGCAGGTTCTCTGTTACTGCGCTAAGGGCGATTTCTCTTTCATTTAGTCTGCAGTCGGTTCTATTAGACACAAGAGATGAAACAGACCATAACTATGAGGTCAAATAAAACATGACATGACGACGACATTTTCTTTCACGCAATGCTGTGGACGACTTTTAGTAGCGATGTAACGGAAAACATGATTGTTTAAAAAATGTCAAAGTGTTTTTTGTCTTAAGAGGACAAACAATGGCAAGACCACATGAAAAATATTGGGGTTATAAAACAGTTAAAACATTACATCATTGAAACCGGCAGCTGTTGGAGTGTATGGCCACTAGATGGGGATGTAGAGCTTCTCTTGCGTCCTCCTCCTTTCACACACAGAACGAAAACAACAAACCTAAACAAAGAACCATCCAGCTTGACACCTTTTGGTGATGTTTTCACATTTTCTGAACTCTTTAACTGAGGAACTGCAGAAACAAGAGAGCTTGAGCAAACTGCATGTTAACAAATCTCATCTCTGTTTTAAAAAAAAACTGCATGCCACATCCTGTGATGATTGGTGTACGTATCTGCAACTGTGATTTGGAGTTGGGAATGGTGGAGGCAAACTTTTCATGCAGGCTAAATAGAGACGTCGATGTTTTACAGGCCTGCATGATGTTGCTGGAAGGTGCTCGTATTTAGGTGGAAGAACAGGATGTTCAGCTGCTGGAGCGTCCTTGTGCAACGCTGACAACTTGCCACTTTCAGAGATATTGCTCAGTGTCGCTGTGGCTTTTGTGGAAGGAAGTTTGGTAAAGCAGGGCAACAGATTTTTGTGTGGCTTACCCTTCTTGGATGAACTTTTCTAATCTTCTTGACATAGTGTTGCTGTCTTAGCACAGTTGATCTTAGATCAAAGAAAAACATGAAAGAAAATGTGTCCATTTGAGATTTTCTTTTGTCATGTTTATTTTAAAAACATGCCAGATGCCGACAATTTCTCATAACGCAAGTCCCCATACATGCAACACGCCTGATTAAGTTAGAATTTTCCTTTGTTTTTTATGCCAACAGAGAATGTTAACTATCTATAGAAGTCTTTTCTTGGTAATCAAGGAAAACGGATGCTTAATTAGGCATGAATAATGTTTAGATAATGAACTTAAAGTAGTGTGACCAGAATAGCTCAGAGAAGCGGAGATTAAAAGGCAGGGAAGCATGAAAAAAATGAATTAGTGCTGCAAATATGAGCGAAATATCCAGAAAGCAGGAGAATCTTTGTAGAGATCTGCTCCTCTTTATTCTGCATTGCGCAGATGTGTGAAAGTCAACCATTTTGTCCGAGTGGAGACGAGTCCCGATTGATTTTTGCTCCGCAGCGAGGTGAGCTCTCTCTGCAGTGACAAACATCTCATCCTTTGTTGTGCAGGTGTCGGAGAAGGAGATGGTCAGCCAATCAGTAGACAGTCCAGTGACTGACGCAGCAGTCAGCAGCTCTCACAACGGTCCTCTGACCAGCGGTACAAGTAAGCAGACACATTTAGCCTCAGAGCTGTGAGCCATCATGTTTCCGGTTCAACTTCTGGATGCTGTTGCTTAGTGGTACATCTATGGAAAAGTATTAATACCTCTTAAATCTTTTCCCATTTTCTCACATTAAAGCAACACACAACAAAGTGTATAATAAATCCAAGAAAGTGTAGACCACAGCTTACAAGTAGAAGGAAAATGATTTATTCTTAGACATCTTTGTACAATTAAACATCTAAAAAGTGTGTTTTGTTTCACTTCAGAGAATCTTTAGAGATTCGTTAATATCTCTAAAGAATAGCAAAACTTCATACCCAGACATTACCATTGACCTTAACTGAGTGACTAGGCAAAGAGAGCATTAATCTGCAGCTCTGGTGGAGCTGCAGAGATCCACAGCTCAGGTAGGGTAATCCGTTGTTGTGCACTACACAAATCTGTTAGTTTTGGAAGAATAGCAAAGCTTGTTGAATTATAGAAAGAAAGCCAACATGATCTTCCCCTGGAATTTTCCACAAGCCATGTTGGCAACAGTAAACGTGTGAAAAGTGCTTTGGTTCAGATTAGACTAAAATTTAGGGTTTTAAAACGTGCATCTTGCTGTGAGAATGCTGTTCTCCAGCAGGGATAGGGAAGTTGTTTGAGAGTTTGGGGGAATGAACAAAGCAGAGATGCGTCATTATTAGTAGCTTACAGTACTTAAAGCACATGTGACAAACTCGATGCCAGGGGGGTTAAATCCGGCCCACCATAGCTGTTTATGAGGCCAAAATGGAAATGAGTTTGACAGCCCTGTTTAAGGATTGACTGCTAAAATCTTAACAGAATAGCTCACCTTTTGGTGGTTCAGTGGGGGGGTCCTGTTTTGTCTGCAGAAGGGGGCCCACACATTTTAAGGATCATAATGTTACGCCTGGTTGCTGTACGTTGAAGTATGTTGTAACGTGACCGAAAAGGGAAATAAATTCAAGATGCAACAGAACAAAAATGTAGCCTCTGTCTCTTCCTTCGACAGTCCTCTCAGACACACAAGACACCAGCCCTCAGTTGTCCGAGGAGCTGCTCTCCAGCCAATCAGAGCTCAGGTCCTCCAAGTGTCATCAGGACCGAGAGCTTCCCAGCCTCCCTCCTGGCAGTGCCCCCATGGAGGACAGACCCCCAGCCTCAGGAGATAGCACTTACGAGGTCGGCATTTAAAGTCACCTTACGTTGTGTTTCTATTACGTCTGATGTCGGATGTTCTTGTCAGTACTGGTGAATTAAATGATGTTACAATGAGAAACCCAGAAGAATACTTGTTGCTTTGTAAACTCACACAGCAAAGTGACAAGTCTGCCTCTGTGGTATCCAGGTGGTGAAGGAGATGGAGGTGGAATCCCGCGACGTCAGCGTTGAGGACTCTCTCTACGAGACCGTCAAGGAGATCAAGGACACCTCGGTGCAGCCTCACCTCGCCAACGGTACCGTCCAGCCGAGCCCCGATGAGCCTCCACCTCAACCTCCCGCCCTCGTCAACGGCCACCCCAGCCCCTGCACCCCAGAGCGGGTGCCGCTGAGCGAAGGGGTCGAGTACGCCTCTGTTGACCTGCGAAAGAAGAGCCGACACAGCGCCGACATGGAGGCCAAAAGGCGCTCCGATAACGCCGCCGCTCCCTCACGCAAATCTGCGGAGGAGCCGGAGGAGGAGCCGCCGCCGCCCGTACCGAAGAAGGTTCTCGACGAGAACGACAACCAGCCAGCGGTGATGAATGGCGTGGAAGGGTCTGGGCTGGACAATGGAGAGGTGAGGAATTTGTTGCACACCAAGCAAGATGATTTTACATTTCAACGGTGAAAACTGAAATATGTCACTTTTATAAGCAGAGCTTTACAAAAGTATCAATACCACCTGAAATATTATGTCAGATTAGAAAGCAATTTCAGTCTCCAATGTATTTTTTCTGGATTTTATGTGATGGAACGACACATGAAGCTTATCATTGTTTTTTTTTTGTTGTTTTTTTTTAAATATCAATCTGAAAAATTGTGGTGTGCATTTGTATTTAGTCGCCTCGAAGCTTTTTAAACACCTTTTGGTTCACTTAGCCCATTTTTCACAGACTACCTGAAGTTCAGTAACCAATCTTTTCCCAAGTCTAACCACAGACTCATGATTGAATTTATGTCTAACCTTAGACTGCACCATCATTTCATCCAAACCACTGAATCTCAGACTGGATTTTAAGATTGTAATCCTTCTGGTGGATTAACCAACACATAAATCTCAAATGTTTTGGAGTCTTTAAAGGTGAACTCTTTACTTGTGTGACTTCTGACAGCAATTGTTCGGGGTAGATTTTATTTATCATTTAAAGGGACCTGAACACAAACGCATGCAGTTTTTTTTTTTTTTTTTTTTTTTTCAGATTCCGTGTTTCCAACCCATATATAAATTTATTTTGACAATACAGTTATGCAGCACTTGGCATTTATTGAAGTTTAGTTGGTGGTTGTTAAGAAAATATGAAAAACAAATCAAGAGGTGTGAATACCTTTGCACATTGAGATAAAAAAAAAATTACTCCAACTATTTTGAGGACAGTATCCTTCAGGATGACCATCACTGAGCACAAAGAGTGAAACAAAGAACTTTGATGATGTCGAAGAGAAGATGAAAATCGGGAGCCGGAGTTAGAAAAGCAGGAGGAGAAATAGAGATGAAATAGAGATGGCGATGGTGAGATTTACTCAGAAAGGCACCGAAAGGATTGGAAGGCATTAAGGAGAAAGAGTCAAGGGTTCGGGGTGAGAGATGGGAGGATAGAAAGCGAGAAACGTGAAGAAGGAAAACGCAGCAGCATACAGATGAAGTCCTCTGCAGCAACGAGCGAAAATAGTGAAGATGGTGGGATGATAAGGAAAAAATGACACTGAAGAGGAAGGAGATATGAGAGAGAGAGGGAGATGTGGCGGTGAAGAGATGGGGATGATTGAAGAAGTGAAAACCGATAAACATCGCTGTAGTGTCAGGAGCTGAGCAAAATACAGCTACTCTCAGGAAGCTGCCAACAACACATCACATTAACAAGCTCATCACAGAGAAACTGCTTGATGAGGCAACTTTTCTAATTTAAAAGCTCTTCTCTGAAGTTATACGTGTTTGCTTTCATCTTTATTCGCATTCCTTTCCCTTCCCCTGTTTTAAACGAATCATGTGGTTCGCCAGTTTGTAAAGAAAAGCTACATTTATTTGTTTCTGCTTTAGCTGTGAAACTAACCTTTGGGGGAAAAATAAAACCCTACAATACTTTGTCAAGAAGGCATCAAAACTGAATGAACTTGGGATAAGTTTCATAAAAAGAGAGACAGGGTGATTTCTGTTAAAGGTTTGCTATATAAAAACAATAGAGACCCACCCTGCACCAGCATTGTTTTTTTTGGAGGGGGAGAAAAATCATGTGTATATCTATATTATATAACTAGTTTATTTTGATGAGTGTGTAGTCCATGCAGTCTAAATGTTATTCTCCATAGAAATTATAAAACATTTGATTTATGCCCCCAGTGCATAAATCAAATGTTTATGCATTCAAGGTAAAATTCAAGACTTTTACCTTGAATTTAATCTTCAAACTTGTTTTTTTTCTTTAAATGTAAATGTTGAAACAGCTCAAAATAAAAATCCTCCTATATGTTGTTCTGCTATCCATCCATGTTCTGAAGTTGTAGAGAGAAACAGGAATACAGTCTTCTAACATTTTAAAAATGTATTACAGCATGTTTGAGGTTCACATTAAACCTACATAGAGTCAATACTGTATATACAGTCAGTTTCACTCGTGCTCTTTGATGCAGTGATATTTTGCAGCTTGTTTGTTAGACCTAGTTTGTAGGTGTTTTCCCCCCCCCCATTCCCTCGGCTCCTGCTGAGAGGTGGGAAACATCGCAGTAATCAGTAATATGGCAGTCTGTCATCTAATTTAATTCCTCCTCTGAACATCTAAAATGTGTCACCGCTCCCCCTGTGTTGCCCCCAGCTGCCTATGCGGCCTCTCTATTGTCAGTAGCAGCACAGTTTTTCTCAAAGATATTGCCCGGTGTGGTTCAAAAAATCCATTTTATGACCATTTGTGTAAGCTTTTTTATTATTATTTACCAAGATTTTCATATGCATTTATCAGGTTTATTAGTTTGTTGCTGGTGGCTTGTTTGTAACGTTATTATTGTTTTCTCAATCTAATGGCCATTATTGTCAGAGTGGAAAAAAATAGTTTATTATTCTTTGATGTATCTTTAAGTAAAAATTGTAATCAACCAGTTTCCCCCTTGATCAGTTGATCAGCATTATTAAATTCATTTTAAAAAGTACTCCATATGCAGCAGTGGAAATAATGCAAATTAACTCGTATCTTAGAAAAAAGGCATTAAATCTATTAAGTCTGTCAGCAGGTTAGAGTTTAAAGAACACCTAATGATTGCATCATCTATCCTAAGCTTTATATATGATATACATAAGTTGTTTTATGGGTATTTTTTCCAACGTTTGTCTGTTTATTATCATGTGGAAGTCAATGTGTTAATCGTTAGATGGCAGGAAATGATCCCTCTCCTTTACCAGTGATGCACCCTGATCTAGCAACCTTCTGTATATCTCTATTCTTCTAAAAATACTGGCAACAGCATGTACACACATACACACGCATAACTACAAATATTATCTTTCATCCAACCACTAACAAATGGCTACAGCCACATGTGTTTTGCTTCTCCCATCCCCCTAATATCTCACACGCAGACAGCACAGCGTGTGTGTTTACATATATTCTGCTGCGTAGACGCCTCGGGGCTAACGTAAGGTTAACAGTGGCTGTTTACCGCTCCCTGTGGTGTATGACCAGGATGCCGACTGCCATTTGTCTTGTCAGAACCGGGTATTCTTGCGTCTTTGTGAGAGTTGGTGACCGGCTCCTCGGACCCCGTCGCTGTCAGTTACCTAGACTTTCATGATTTATGATCCGGGCCATAGGAACTCCTTATCTGTCTGGGTCCTCTTACACGCAGACACGCTGACGCACAAATCATCTGTGAAAACACTGCAACGTCTTTATGTAAATATTTTAAGAAAAGCCCTCCGATCAGGCGGCTGCTCTGCTGAACAGAGACGGGCCAACCTCATTTATCAGCACTCTATGCAGAAATGAACAAAAACCCCTTAAATAAATGTATGTTTTTAATTCAGCAGGGTAGTCTTGCTCTGAATTTATTTATATTTTAATCTAACCTTTAATTTGTGTTCATTTATTCAGTGTTGCCCAGAAATAATTATGGTTTACTAAATTATCGGTTCTACATTTATTGACTCTGCCAACAATTAAAATCAATATAACTAAAACAATATTTAAATACATATGTCTTTTTTCTTTTTTTTTTTGGTTGATCAGAGTGATTAGAAACATTTAGCAAGTCAGGACTTATTGATTTCTTTCAGAGGACTCTTCAAAATTGGAAAGACAAAAGGACATATTAAAGTTAGGCCTCATTAGTAAGAAAATGGAAAGTAAATAGCAATTTGCTTAAGTTTGTGATCAGTCAGTACAATAAATAGTTTTAACTGTTGGAAAGCAGATGCAGCAACATCTCCGTAACAGCGGATAGATGCAGCCGATTTGCCAGCCAGCGGTTTGAGACGCATGATGGAAAATTTTCTGCTCTGATCTGCAATCCAGATGGCGCCAATGTGAAACAAATGTATTTATTTTTTCCCCCCTCTGCACATCACCTCATTGCAGCTGTTAAGTACAGCAGATGATCTGTGATGCTGTGGGCCTTGGTAATCTAATACATGGATCTACTACTGAACTGAAATGTGTTTTTATTGGGTAATTCATTCAGATACAGATAAAAAAAATATATGGCCAATTAGAAGAGGGCAAAGGAGAGGATACTGGATGATATAGAGAGACTGTCTGAATACAAATTATCTAAGAGCCCTTGCTTTATTGTACAAGTGATTTTTTTTTCTTAAGATTTCATAACATGAAATCTAGAAGATAAATGCACATAAACAAAGTAGTTTTTTTTTCTCAACTCTTCAAGAAATGTGTGCTAGCACAGTAAAGAGATGTATTTAACTTTTTTACGCATCTCTTCTAGAGGTGCCAGTAACTGTGCAGCATGCACTATACCATATATACTTACTGTTTACTGCACACACTAATGGATTTGCTGTATGAATTGGTGCAAACGGGGAAAAACACTCCCAAGCAGCTTCAGTTTCTATAAAGCTGCAAAGGTGAGCATTTATTGAACTGTCATATACAACAGCAGCACATGTTTGCAGCGGCTTGATGCCTGTGGGCATGTAATGTGAGAGGCAGGAAATGAATTTGACCCCGCTGGAGGGCTGCCAGGTTATACATTTGGGATGCAGTCCAGGAAAACAGTGATCTATTCATCATTCAGCACTGCTGTGGACCTGTCGCGAAACGGAGTCATTCTAACATGGAAAACGTATTTGCTGCGAGATGTAATTTATCCTTTCTGTATCACCCAAGCTTTCTTAGGTCTTTCCTCCTGAGTGACCACATACACGCTCAGCCTAATGCGCTCAAACTGATTGATGTGTGCGTCTGTCAACAAGTACGTCGCTCATGACTGACACGCCGACACCTGGGCCGTCCATCACATGAGGAGGTTGTAATCAGCTTACCGCAAAAGCCTTTCCTGCACGCCTTGTGTGTTATTAAAGCTCCTACATGCACGGAACATCAACGCATACGCCTAATCTGCTCTCACACACAAGCACGCCACATTTTATTGTTGGCCGTCAAAATATTTATCGGTTAGGTGTCGGTCTCATTTTGAGCTGGCGAAAGACAAACTTCTTTGTGTGCTTTTATAGTTTCTACATATGCATGTATATATACATTTGTTGTAGTCTGTATACAAACCAGATTTTACTTCAAGATTAAATGTCCACTTTGATTAGCATAAAGTTTTGAGGACTATTTCACTCTGAGACGCACGTCAAGGCTGTACTGACTGGGCCAAGAGTCGCCTGCATCCTTGTTTTTCTATAAATATGTCGCCCCCGGGGGCATCCTGCCTAATTGGCTGGCTAATTAAAGTGAAATGACAAAGGCGTCTGCTGCGTTGTTGAGCTCAGGTCGGATCTATAAAAGTAATCATGTCCCCAAATACGTGGCATCCATAAAGTAGTCGTATTGATTTTCACGCACCGGGGAAGAAACACACGTGAAGACACTAAGACGTACAGCTGGGCTGGACAGTTTGATGGATGAACTCTGTGCGCAGGTTGTGTCCTGCATGTTGGCGTGTGGTCCGAGCAAAGAGGTGGACGTAACTAAAACAAAGGGCTGCACCTCAGCATCCATCAGCTTTAACCTTGGGAACTCCAGCCGAGGACCTAATTTAAGTGTCCACACAAAAAGCTTTGTTTTTGTTTCTCTTTCCGCATGATGTAAGCTACTTAGGGAATGCCGGTGTGTGTATCGGGATCCTTGTTAGTTCTCCTGAAGTGCTCCGTCTGATGGGTTTGGTTGATTAATGGCTACCTCATCGATCATAAGACAAAATGGACAGAGGGCGTGCAGAAAAAGCATCCCTCTCCCTGTCGCTCCCTATTGACTTTAACTCAATATTTTTTTTTTAATGAATGGGTGGTTATATACAACATTAGTTTCGAATGTATCGCAGAAGATGCAGAACATGTTTTCGACTTACACCAGAGGGGTTAGTTTAGAATTTCACCATCGATCGGCTCCAGAGCGTTCCAAGGCATTCATACAGATTTTTTTTTTTTTTTTTTTTTACCAGAGTATGCATTTTTCAGAAGTGGTCGATATCTTAATAGCATGTTTTATTAATGCAGCTCAATAAGAAGTGCAACTCTTCCTTAATTGTGTTCCTTCAAAGTTGTTGGGGAATGTCTTAGTTGGCTTTTTGTTGTTGCAGTCGGCTACTTTTAATCCTTTCTAAGGAGGCTGCGGATCAATTCTCCCTTTCAGCAGGTGATGCCCTTATTTTGTCTCCACATTGGCATTTCAGCCCAACCTACTTTCATTTTGTGCCTGTAAACAAATCGTTTCATAACCGTGTCTTAAGCATTTGGCTCAATTAAAGAAGAAAATAATAATAAGATTCCCCTAGGTCAATTTGTAGTGAAGCACCATAACCACTTTTTTTCCTGCAGTAAACTGTTAGCAGATTATTGATTACTTAAATCAAAGTAGTATGAAACTTTCATGTGTGTACAAATTGACTCACAGTCAGTATGAATCACCCAGTGTGAGGTTACTACTTATCAAATGCAAAACTTTTGCTTGTGGAAAGCTGGTATGTTTCAAAAGTTGGGTATGAAAACCTTGTTCCAAAAATGTTTAGAAAAAAATCTGTACCAAAAACCTTTTTTTTTCTTCTTTTTTTTTACCCCACAGAAGTTGGACGCAAAACGTTTGTGTTCCAGAAGAGCAGTCTGAAAACTTTTTTGTCTTAACAAAAGTCAGTATCAAAAGTTTTTAGCTTTACAACAGTCTATTTTGAAAACATTGTTGTTTCAAAAAGTTGAATCTGCCAAAGTGCAAAATGGCAAGGAGGTGAAATGACCAACACCTTCGTATCAGAAGTGAGCAAAATGTTACTAAAAGCCTCTTTGGGGTGGCTGTTCTGAATCTGTTTCTCTGTATTTCTCCACAGTTAACTTCCCTGTCTCCTCCACCGGAATTTGAAGACCACCCACAATCAGACAACGAAGTAAGTGTGTGCAACTCGCTTATTCCCAAACCTGCATGTTTCCTGATCCGAGACAGCAGCGCTCTCTAAATGTTTGAATAGTAATCCACCAACAATCTGAAGTGCTAATGATTAAATCAGTCTGAACAGCATTTGGTCGTCTCTCGTTCAAAATCTGAAATACTCAGATTGATCAAATCTCAAAGAGTTCTCCAGTACCAGATCAATTTACCCCAGGTAGGTTGGGACTCTTGTCTTAAAACACAGTTTCTGATTCATTAAACCCTATTTTTATTTTTAGAAAAACAAAATTGGAGACTTTTCCCTTAGGACTACCATAGTATTAGATTAGCTTAAAAACAACTTTATATGAACTAGTCAAATGTGGACTCATTTACAGATCGTTTCAACCACAGTTTATGATTTTTGAAACTTAGACTGTAAAAAAAAAAAAAGAAAGAAAGAAATATAAGAAAATTGGAGTTTGTCCAGAAAATATTTCTAAAACCTTGTCTTGTCTCCGGTTCTTGAACCCCTATAAAGTATCATATTGTCATGTCTTTAATGTTCCTTTCTTTCTTTTTTTTTTTTCCTCGTTTCAGTCACCGCTGTACTCTACTGTTAATAAGACGAACTGCAACCAGGCTTTTAGCGAGGACGACAAAGAGCACGACTACAGCAGCATCGCAGAGATCAAAGGTATTGTCCCGAACTCGTCCTCCAGCGACCTCTACGCCACGGTTCACGACATCTACTCTCAACCCGACGAGCCCCAGGCGGGCGAAGAGCCCCCGATGGACAGCTCAGATCCCGGCTATGAATCGATCCGCATCCCAAAGACTAGTAGCTCCGATGACGATCACGGAGCCGGGAACGGCAAGCCGGAGCCCGACTACGAGAGCGTGGGAGAGCTGGGCCTCAGTCCGGAGATGTCCCGTCTTTGAGTCGACTGCCTCGGCGTCGCATCTTTACAGTAGCACTTTGAAGCAGCTGTTCGGGATGCCTTTGATGCAAACTGCTTCTCACAGTTTCCTTATCGAGTGTACATCTTCTTTGCAGCTTAGGTACGGCTTATCATATCTGAACGTCACTTATCAACCAGAGCGAGACATCGGTACTGGCAGGCCTTAAAAACTCTGGGTTGTTAAAAATAATCGCAACATATTCTGGTCAACAGAAAGAGGGGGAAAAAAAGAAAACGAGATATTGATCTAGTGCCATATAACTTGCATAAAAGTCATTCACTAACTGTATTATGTGAAGGTTAGATTATTTGTATGGCTTCTCTGCAGCAGCTAGTTTTTCAAGCTTCTAGATAACTGTCATATTTTACTGAAGCATCAAGCAGCATATTTCTAGGCTTTCGTCTTTCAAGTTTGCAGCACCTCCACCGTGCATTCTCACTAGATGTTCCTGTGAAAGGGTTTCTAGCGGAAAAAGAGTCAATTAGATGAAACTGAGACTGCTACCTTCTTTAGCGGGCTTGACATTTGAAAGGTTGGAAACAGTCACTGCGAAGGAAAAAAATTTGTTTTTCATTTGAGCTTTAGAGTTTCATAGTGCATTTTGACCTTTCTATAAACTTTAGGGCCCACAGCAACAGGTTTTGTACAAATCATATTGTATTTATTTGAATATGTTTATTATTGTGTAATTGTGAAATGTTTCTGACTGTGCTGTGAGAGGATTTTATAGAAGTTTCTTGCGTTTTCATTGAGATACTAAATGAAAGTTAACAGAGGGTTTGATGCCACTTCGGTACGTGTTCCTTTCATTTTATTGTCAAGATGTCAGCTTTCGCAAACTTTGAAGTACTTATGTGTTTAAATGACGAAACACACTTGCCTAAATGTATTCTTTAACAGGTTTTTATCTTTTTGGTACAAGGGACAGTCTTCATCTTGCTTCAAAGCACTTGAATTATTTTAATGGTACTACAGAAACCATCACCACAGTTCAGTTTTTAAAGCACCTTCAACATTTATTAGCACCTCTAATGAAGACCTGCACAAAGCCTTAAAAATATATTAATTTGTATTTAAGGAGCATAACTCCACTCTGAAATTTTCACAAAAATGTGTTTTGAATATACGTCTTACCACCTTAATTACAGTGTGTGTGTGTGACAAGATAAACACTTTCTTCACAGTATTGAAAAGCGTAAATATATTTTTGACTTGGACTAGAAAGAAAAATCTGGAAACCTATCTGGGAAATAAGTTTCCAGATTTGTTTTATTATCTAAAAGACGAAACCTCAGAATGTCTGACAAATTAGTCCTGTATACATTTATCTTTGATTTGCCACATAGAAATTTAGGCTTCAGGCGTCTTTTTTTATCGTTCATATGGTTTTATGTCGGTGACAGAACCCTTATTTAAATGTTTGTCCAGAAAGTAAAAAAAGAGCAGTTTCACCTTATTACCGTTTAGAAGGTTTTAGATCAATAATTTCACATTTATGTGGTTTTTGATACCCCAGGACTACAGGGCCAGCTGATTGAAATTTTTGCAAATTGCATAAGATCACAAGCTGCTTTCCAGAATCTATGTTCAGCGTAATATAATGCAATCTGGGTTTACAAGGAGTTATACATTTTTAAAACATAGGTGATCTACGTTGTCAGAAAAAATGTGAAATTGTCCTTTACCACATCTCTGAATCAAACTTCAGCATTGTGATTTTTAGGATCTGTGGATGATCACACTGCTAATGAAATCAAACTAGTGAGATTTTTTTTTTTACTCCAATGTCCAAAATGTTGTAAAACCACAAAAAATATCTACAAATGTGTTTTGAACGGTGTAGAATTTCCCTCTATTAATATTTTAGTATTATTTTACATTGCTATTTTAATAAATATCACAGGTTTAAGTAAGACTCCAAATAATGTGATTAAATTTAGTAACGTATACATTAAAAATGAATCAGTTTCACTATTTGTAAATCTAATGGGACATTTTACAATATTTTTTTATAAGCCAAATAATTACTACTTAAATGTTTTTTTTCCTTAACTGATCAAATGTTCTCAAATTAAAGGCTGAATTATTATTATTATTTTTGTGTGTGTGTGATTATGCTACTCCATTATAAGATGCATTTATTTTTAAGTCTTTTGACACATCTTTAATTTGGGTGCCAATGAATTCAGAAGGTTTGTAAGTGTAAGCTTTGAACACATGATGCATTTTAGACCCATCTACTCAACAGCTTGTACTGACGAAATGCCAGCCAAGGTGTGTATATAGTAAAAGCACTATTTTAACCAACTGTTATTCACAGGAAATGCTATGTAATATTGTACCTATTTGTGAAATGTCAATATTTTTTTATTTAAGAGCAATTATGAATGTCCGTCTTGTTTTTTTTTTTTTTTTTTTAGTTGATTGTAACAAAGTGGCAACTAATCAGATGTGAGTGACGTGGTACAATTATTTTGGTACAAGCATTGAAAGATGAGTTTGGTACTTAAATTTGAAAAAAAAAAAAAAAAAAAGTCTTTAAGTATGTTTACTTGGTTGTAATTTTGCTGTATTTTTTGTATCCCTCTTTGCCACAGTATACTCCCCTTGCAGAAAATTACTGTCATCTGTTTCCACCCACATCCAAATATTAAAGTGTTACAGTATCTCCAGCTAGTTTGTTTCATGAGACATGATGGAGCTTGTTTGTGTTTTAAGCGCACACAGTCGGCCTGTTCTGACTGGTAATCGATTCTTAAATGATGCACATTTTTAAATATTCTTCTCCTAATGTTTGGTCTTTGAACGAGTCTGTGCATTTTGCCCCCGGTGCTCTACAGATAAAGACCAGTAAGAAAGTACACATTTCAACAAGAACGTAATGGTGAGTGTTATTTATACCCTCCTGTGTAAGAAGAGCAAATATTTGAGGGCATTGCTTCCCTATGCAGTAACGTAGCTACATATCGGGTAATCAGATTTAATGTTGTTCTCAGAATGCTATAAAGGACCTCTAAGGAAATGCCAAATGGAGACGTTTTAGTGCCAAATCTAATCAGGACAACATATATTAGTAGACCTAAACTCACTTCTGCGCCTTCTCCTCCTATCCTGGTCATATAAACACAGATTTTCCCCTGCAAGGAGGGTGGGTCTAGTTGAGGTTTACAGAAGTGCACCCCTCCCTCTGATGTCTTTTCTTTAGCTCTAGTCCTCCCCTAATGAGGCCGTTTGTTCCTCCCGAATAGGCAGCAGACAACTCTGTAGTGACACCCGCCTTTGATCAAAGGGCAAAGCCCATTTTGGCAGTTACTGTCACATCTGCTCCTGCGCCACATCAAGTTTCCAGTCTTTACAAGTAAATATTTTATCACATGAAGTCTTCTATTAAACAATGAAATGAAATTTGTGATTTTTTAAAATGTTTTATTCTGAGGAGCACTCGCAATGAGCTTTAGACTATGCAGGATTTTTGACAAAGAAACAGACATTTTGGATTCGACGATAAATACACAGTAGATGAAGTGATATTGAAGTACATAAGTCTAACCATTCCAGGTTTTCCAAACGAAAAATTTATAACATTCTCGTCCAGTGCCTAGCATCCTTGCACACCACAAGTTTCCATGTATTTTAAAATGATTTTGTGTGATTGACCAACACAAAGTAGTGTATAATTGTAAAGTGGAAACATGATGCGTAGTTATTGACATTTTTCTGAAAAATCTGAAAAGTGTGGCATGTGTTTGTATGTAGTGCACTTGAGTCAAGACTTCATAGAACCATCGTTCGCTGCAATTACATGTGCAAGTCTGGAAACAAGCATCTTTGGCCATTTTCTTTCCACGTTATCTCAAGCTCAGACTTTCCAAGAATTATTAATTGGCTTGACATCTGGGCTGACTGGGTCATTTTAGCACATATTTACTTTGCCCTCAAGTTCAACAATTATTACAACTTCACAAAATGATCATGATCATGGAGAGAGTGTCATACTTTCCCATGCAGCGCCTCCTCTGGCTTCTGGTATTGCCAAGGAGTATTAGCAGTGCATGCTAATAATGTATATCTTGGCATTCTCTATCAGTGGTAGTTGGTGATTAGCAGAAATGGAAAAGAAGAAAAAGCATTTCAGTTTTTAGACTGGACAGTGTTTGAATCATTCTTGTCTGGTTGGAAGTTCTTTTTCTTGTCTACAAACTTTCTGAATTAGTGTAAACTTTAATCTGTGTGAAAAGAAATAGGCTGTTGGTGGTGGAGTTTGAGAGGGGCCGGGGGGGCCGAACCACCACTGGTTGACTCACTAATACATCCTCATACACTCCATTTTATATTTCAACCAGATCACAGTAATTTACGACTCCCATGGTACTTTAAAAGTAGGTCACACATCCATCCATAACTAGGTTAAGGAATAAAGCTTGTCTGTCTGGTCTATGATTTTTTTTTTTCTTGTAGCCTAAATATCCCCTTTTTCCCACTTTCCATCTTCCATCCACCCTCCCATCTCGTTTCCTTTCCATCCTTGCGTCATTGTTTTGAATGGAGCACCCTTCAAGAGTTGCATTACCCTCCTTTGCAGGAAAAGGGGGAGCGGAGGGGGCTTGTGGAGGCGTGTGCTTCGTCGTCCAATTGCAGCCCGTCTTGGCTGCCGGACCGCACATGTTTACAGGCAGCGATCCGCCGGTAAAGGCCCCGCTCGGTCGGAGCAAAGAACGGACTGGATTTAGACCACAGTCGGAGCCAGAGTCATCAAACGGTATTGTCTTTATCATTTTCGACACTTGAAGCAGGTCGGCGATGTGTTTTGCAGAGCAGAATAAAATAATTCGACGTATTACGAGTCGCCTGCCTTTGTCCGGGACCTTTTGACTTGATTGTGTCGCCATTTTGTTTAATCGTGAACGAATGTTGTTACGGCTTCAGAAGGTTGTGATCACTCCGCGTTTTTCCGCCGCCCCCCTCGCAGCTCGCTGGGAGCAGTGGGGAAAACAAACGGGTCGAAACGGAGGAAGATTGGTAGCCGGTTAGATGTGGAGGCTGTTTGGTAGCGAATGGTTCGTGTTTATGCCGTACGGTGCTAATTCAAAGTTCTGCGGCTTGAGTCCCCTGCATTCGGGACGCAGTTCGGAAGTTTTTGCCTCCCCCACCGAGTATGTTGTCGCTTTCCAACATTTTCGTAGAGGTTGTTGGAGCGCGTAGTCTACCCGCTGCGGTCTTGTGCCATTCCCGACGTTTTGTTCACCGCCGGCCGTGTTTCGACGTTTAATGAATTAAAGTTCCTGCGGGGAGCGCTCTGACTACGGCGACACACTCGGCGGAGATGCACACCAGGCGCCTGGTGAAGCGGTCGATCCTTGGCAGCCGCGTTTATGCGACGAGCCCGACTGGGGACGGTGCCCCGGTGACAGGAGTGGTTCAGGCTGTCAAGCAGGAAAACAGGGACGCGTCCGCCGCTGGACCCCGGCGCAGCGTGTACACCGTGCTCCTGCAGGACGGAAGCCTGAAGGAGTTCTCCGAGGAGGAGATAGCCGCTGGATCCAACCACACGGCGGCCAAAGGACCGCTCAAGTCCAGCCTGAAGGTGTGTGTCTGCCTCTCTATATGTTTAAGGACGGAAAGGGCCCCGACCGGCGGGCTGCGCTTCACTGTTGTTGTGCGGTGTTTTGCAGCGTTTAACCGCTTCCTGCACGGAGCGGATTTAACGGTGTCAGCCACCAATGCCGCTCTCTGCAAATTTAGTCGGTTAAAACCAAACATGCATCAGTCAAAATATAGAATAGATCCGTTTTGTTGCATATTTTATCAAATAATGTGCTGTCATGACATTTGGCGATGACACATATATGGGACAAAGAGGGCTTGATGGGGCCTGCGCAATGTTTATGTGGGCTGGAGGGTGGGTAATATGAAGGAAACAAACACGCTCTGACTGCAGCTGCAGCGTTTTGGACCGACGTGAGGAACTCGTTGTACAATTTTGCACTGAACAATAATCGCATGCAATTTTGTGCATGCACCATTTAAATGCATATTTTCGTCGAATTTGCGTCGTATTGGCACATTCATTCATTTAGTATACAGAGTAATCACTGACTTTATAGCTTTTGCAAGCATAATGCTCTTTTATTTTTGTTAAGCACTTTGGGGAAACTTGCAGTTTTTTTGAATTTGCTCTGTAAATAATTAGACTTTTTTTTTTAATGATAGACCGCAGGTTCTTGCTTGAATTGCGCCCTTTTCTGGTCTCAACAACAGTTGAATAACAAAAAAGTAAAGATGCTCTTGAGTCAGAGATTAGAATTGGCCAATGTTACTTTGACCAGGGATCATGCTGAAAAAAATCTGATGTTTTCCCCTTAGACTGAATGCATCAAAATTATCAATACATCACATTTTATTTAGTGAAAAAAGCCAATTTGTCATCATCTGAATTGATACCGAAAAATTGGGATTGGCCAGGTAATTATTGATTTGTGCATCTCTACAATAAAATAAAATAATAGTAAAGATGCTTTTTTGTGTGTTTACATAAAATACAGATTTCAGGGCTCAAGCTGCTTTTTAAAATAATTTCTGCACGGGGTACATTAACTCTTAAGTATTTTCAATTCTGTGGCTGAGATTATCAAATTCAATACAGATTTCCTGCAGGACACTGAAGTTCCCCTTAACTTATAATCACAGTCACTTTTTTTTTTCATTGTTTTCAGTGGGCACAACACTGTCCATCTCCCTACTGAGAGGACCTGCATTATGAACAATAGAAAACTGGACTGGGGTCTCCCATAGGGCGTGTTGCTCTGAGTAGTGAGCGATGTCGTCTACATAAAAATATAAACGCTGTGAATGGGATGTCATGACGTCAGGTTAGCATGCAGCTACATTGCAATTCCGTCTTAAAATATCCAAATGTGAGGCAACGATGCTTATCTAATGGCAAAACTTGAACGATAAAGAGTGTGTGAGCAGGAGAAGCCAGTTGAGTGTTTTCTGTTACGGGGCAAGCTCGTGTTATGCTGTCCTTACAGTAAGGGAGGTACTGAGGAATGAGTAAGACTGAGTAAACAGCTATTTTTTTTTTTTTTTCACTCAGATTGAATTTTTTTTTTTCCCTCCTCGTGTTTGTTTATGTCCGATTTTGGTGTCACAGATGAAGTAACATGCATTCTATTTCTGCAGCAAAAAGGAAACCTGTGGTCACTTTTATTTCCTCACAGTTTTGACTATCGGTAGCAGCATTTAGATTCCAGACCCTCTGTTGCAAACGCTTATAAATCCATTACCAACTTAACTCTTTACAAAACCCCTTATTTTTAAGATCTTGATATAACCTTGGAGACATCGCCAGATGTTTGCCTTGTTTTTTTTTTTCTTTTTTTTTTTTTTATTCATACTTTGTTCATTTTCATTGCAGTTTTGTGGAAACAAAAGCTGTTGCGCTGCAGCGCTACAGCCACCAGTGCAGGCAGAGTGCAGCTGAGGCTGGCTGCACAATGGTCAAGTCTCTTTCAGCACGACTCAATTCCCACCGAGGTCGAAAACAAGCCATAAAGCGAGGAGTAGGAGGAGTCTGCCCGTGCAGTGTGTGTAGCTCCATGTGTGGCTCCGTGCTGCCTATGGTGTGCATCAGAGTGTGGTATGGCTGCAATTTCCCTCTGGTGTGTGTTATTCCTAAGCCCCAAACTTCTCGAAAACTTGGATTGGGTCCTGTTTTTGAGAGCTTGCAGCCTCGTTTGAGCAGAAGCAGCTGCACAGCCAATAAAGCAGGCACCCTCAGGTTGGCAACGGGTGGCATGCCCCAAAGAATCTGGATGCTTGGCAGCAAGCCCAGTCCTGCAAATGAATGCCCTCTCTTTTTTTTTTTTTTTTTTTTTAGGGGGGCTGGTGGGTAAACTGGGTGCCACTTGTTGACTCGTTTACTTGCAAAAGTATGTTTTGTACCTCAAGCAACAACGATTTTTCTTGATGCTCAGTAAAAAAAAAAGACCAGCTTGATTTTGTGTTAAGCGTCCGCCAGCGCAGGAGTCAACGATTGTTGACAGAGGCTGAGTGACTCTTTTGTTCTGACGCTGAGGTCCCAGGCATTCTAGCGCTGGCTGTCTTAATTGGTTGGTTGAACAACATCAGGATGAAAACCAGTGTGAACAAACGTGGGTGTGAATGAGTACATTTTTTTTTTTCATATTTATTATGCATCACAATTATCTGATAAAACTCTGTTGTTACTTGCATATTAGATGTAGTTTTCGTGGTGATGGGTAGAGCTAAATCCATCACAGAGAGCGTTTTCTGATTTTCATTTTTATCTATGAAGGTGAGCTGGCCTGGCCAGATTTTATTGACATGCACTTTCATATAAACATTAGCAAGAACCTGCTGTAAGCCCCATGATGACTTTTGAGGATTTTCAGAGATTTCTTTTAGCGTCTTGTGGTCTTGATTTTGGGACAAACTTGCTGGGGAGGCCTAAACTGTCCCAGACAGTTGTGTTGAATGTCATCCACTTGAAGACAGTTATCCATACAGGCATGTGGCTGATCTAAAAAAAAAAAAAAGTACAATCTTTTTAAATTTCTCACTGGAGTCATAAGGTGAGAAACCTACTGTGCTTTCTGAATGTGCTCAGCCTTGCACCTTAAGTCCAAGTAGCTGTTGTTTGTAATACACTTATTAAACAATCTCCACTACGCATTTGCTAAGAATGTCTAAAATACAAATTCATTTAAGAAAGATCATACTGCCTTGTAAATTCCAACAAATAAATATTTTACTTTTAAACAGCTCAACCTACAAAAACAATAAATGCTCGCCAGTGCCAGCCTTTCACGGTTCCTCTGGATGCTTCTTTAACTTTCTTTGAAGCACAGATATTTGAATCTTTTTTTATAAGTATATATATGTTGCTGACTAGGTTGTTTTGCTGCTAGACTCAGTCTTACCTTGAATAAGATATCAAGTCCAAAAGAAGCTGTAGAGGAGGGCTGGAGAAACATGAGAGCAAGGAAGAGGAGGACTGTCTTACTTTGATCATGATTTGAAATGTGTCACCTCAGTAGCTTGAATTTCCAAAGAGGACCCAGAAAAACTGTAGGAGTGCAGTATTATGTGCTTCACAGAAATTCGACTGTAGGAGCAAATTCATCTCTCGAGCATCACTTCAACTAGCTTTCAGGCTATAGGCACCGATACAAAATAGCAGAGCCTTGATAGTAAAGCTCAGATCACAGGGCTTGCTTACGACAGATGATGGCGTGATCCGAAACGTGTTGAGAGAAGCGGGGGTCAACAAGTCAATTTTTAACAGTTTGGTGTGAAATTTTCCATCTTCGGTGTGGAAAAACCTCACCTGTGTTACCTGAATTTAATATCCTTACATCTCTGTATGCTGTTAGCTCCACAAACAAACATCTCTGTGTCCACAAACACACACCGCTCTGACCTTTTGTGTCACTGTTGTCCCTCGGAATTTTTTTTTTGTTTGTTTTGTTTTTACGAAGGTCTGAAAAGATATTTTTAAAAAAGCCAGTTTTCAAATTTTTGTTTCACTGATTAAGGCAAAAGAAGTTGTCCAACCTAAACTGGCTTTGTGTGAAAGACTCTAGTCTTTAGATAAATGATCTGTTGCCTAAAAAGCCTCATTCATGTCTAATCATGTAGCTGATCTTTTCGGCAACAATCCAGATTACCCATGAACACACACGAACCTGAAATACTCCTCAATGCACCATTGTCAGGCGTGTGAGTCAGTCTGCTTATGTTTTGGCCTTTACTCTGATTGTTTCAACAGGCCTCGAGGCAGGAAGATAGAGAGCTACAGAGGTGAGGTGGTGTGTGAATTCATTCTGAGATTCAGGCATTTTGTTGTTGTTGTCGTTTACATTTGTCCATCAAAGTAAGCAACAACGATTATGCTTTTTTTTTTTTTTTTATCACAAACTTTTCTTCTAAAGGATGCATCTGCAGCATGTGATGGGACAAATTGAGTTTTCCTGTGATTAATATTGTTGTTCTTCTGATGAGTAAAAGTGTCTTACTTCAGTCAGTTTTTCAAATACTCCATACCAAATTGATATTTTGTCTCTTTTTCAGTTTTCCTCATTGATCTTGTTTGGAAATGAATCAGACTCAATGAAAATGGTGAAAGAAATGCCATTCTTCTCCAATGAGTCTCTGACCACCGTGGACTGTAATGTTCTGTGTTGGCTAATGTATTCGAAGTGTTATGAACTTACATTTTACAAATTAGTGTAACATTTAGCCTTTCGGTCAAAGTCTCATGGCAACAGATACTCACGCAGACTGATAGAAGCAGAGATGAAAATAACAGGAGAGAAGAAAATAGACACATATTGCAACTGATGTAGATATTAATTTTTTTTACCATTATTATCACCACTGTGAGATTTTCTAAGACTGTGCAGCCCTAATAGAAACTGAGCAAAATGCAGCTAAGAATGCAGCTAAAACATTTCAGAGATTGAGGCATTAAGAATGGACAATCAAACTAGAGCACTGGACATAATGGCTATCCAAGAAGAAATCAGTAATAGCAAAGACTCCAGCTTTAATGCGAGTCAGGGCTTTGTCCAGAGGTAAGAAGAAATGTGGTCTGAAAGCAATAGCTTGGAGACCTATTAGACCGGCACTCTACCTGGGAAGTTAACTGTAGCGAGCCGGGTCATAAAAGTCCCACCTTTCTGAACACAATCAATCTGTGTTTTACTCGTGAGAGTTTAACTTTCCCACAGTAATACAACTCTTCAATGTTATTTACTAAGGTACGCCACTTGATCTCTATATGTTGATCCAAAGTAATCTTTCTTTATTACATTTCATTTCGCTTTCAAAACTTGAGTCAAGCTAATGCTGCATATCTACTGGTTGGATGGGAAAGACAAAGACATTATGCTCACAAACAACACCTCTGTTTGCCCTGTAGGTATGACAACTGACCCAACCAGATCTATTTCTAGAGAACCTTTTTAGTTAAATTAGACTCCATTCTTATTCTGCGTTTCCAATAAGATGCATCATGTACATTCTTTATATTTCTGTTGAATAAGGTCAACAAAACAAACGGTATTCTTTAAACTCCAATAAATAGCCATAATGTGCTGTTATATTCACTATATCCATACTATATGGTAGTGTGCCTTCCACTTTGATTAGGATTTATTTTGGATTTATTTAGGTTGTCTGTGATTTGAAGAGATTTGCTATTTACCAGTTTTCAGCCTTAGAGATATAAAAATTTAATTTACCCCAAGAATTGAATGGCATCTTTTCTTTTTTTCATGTCTATAGTTTTCCTAATCAGCTCTGTTTATTTAAACTAATTCCAATTGCAAAGATCATAAGAAAGGCTTTGTAAACACTGTTGTAAAGAACTGAAAGAAAGTCCACTGTTCCTTGTGTTTTAGGAGAGATTGAGGAAGCATGAAAGCTTCCTTCCTTAATAGTTCGGAGAATCCACCCAGCTCATATCATGACCCCTGCTGAGGTACTTCTGGGTCAATTTCACCCCATTAGGAGGAATAGATGTATACCAGTAGGGGATTCTGACAACATAATGAGCTTCTGTAGAATAATCTTGGTTTCGCTGTATTGAATCCTCCCCACAAATGTAAAAATGTATGACATGATCTAATTACTTTTATTAAAAAAGCTGTCACTGTCACGACCACAACATGTAAAGGTCAAACTGGGCTTTCTGTATATGTTGCAGAGCTAACATAAAACAGATGCAGACGGCGATGGAAGACATAAAAAAATAAATGTCAGACGAGGTTAGATGCAAGTCTGGAATTTTGCATGTTTATGACAGATTGTGGCGTATTCTGTTTTGCTTTTGTGAAGAAATGCTGATGTTAGCGTAAGAAGGAGTAACGTTTACTACAGAATACTACACTGTGCAAAAGGACATGTTAATTCATGCAGCTGTTTTTTGTCAGTGATTATTATATTTAAGAAGCTTGTTTGGTGGCATTATTCTCAGCCAACTTCATCATTTTTATTATGTGGTTTTCAGTTCCAGTTTGTGGGGACTTTTTTTTTTTTTTTTTTTTTTTTGAAACTGCGATGATTTAAAGTCGCATGACAAATTTAAATATGAAGCTGAAAGATGTCTGATAAACATACTTCTTTAACAAGAAACAGTGGTTAAGCGTCTCAGTTCTAGATCAAGTTATGGTCTCAGAACTGCATCTTTCTCTCACTTGCATATTTCCAGTGATGTTAAGCATGGACAGCCATTATAGGGACTAAACAACCACAACTATTCTTATTAAGTTTACCTTATTTCACTAGCAAATCTGTTAATCTGCATGACTAGAGGCCAAATACTTCCAACATTTAACCAGATTACAAACCATTAAAAATATCAGCTTGAACTGCATGTGTTGTTACTATTAGAAGCAGAACAGCAAAAATCCATGATATTCTTCAAAATAACGGTTTACTTGAAAGCTGCTTCTACATTAATTGGTTCGATTTTCCAAAGTCATTCTAAAAAATGACATAGATTACCTTATAATAACATGAATTGTCGTTAAGTTAGCGTGCTATTGCTGGCGTCTGTTTATTCTTTCAAATAAAGGAAATTTAACTTTTAATACGCTTTTGTATTTTATCAACATTATTACTCAGTCACACTCTATTATCATGACTCCTTGAACATTTGTGTTTTTCTTAAACCTATTTTGCATTACTGTTCATGTAAAGCTGCTGGAAACCCAAGGATGTGTCTTATAAAACTTGAGACTTTACTGTTACATTTTTTTTTTGCTGTAGTTATATATATTGTGCCAAGTTTTTCTTTGTGTACTTGGACCTTTTTGACATAAGATTATTTGTAGCAGTATGTGGGAGGACATACAAAAATATAGTGAATATATTGAATAATGTCCAGTATTTAAGAGTTTTCTAAGTATTTAAGAGTTTGAGTTTGCGGTTTTCATCTTCTTTGGCTTTGTGTTGAACTTATTGAAAACCGTAACCTTGTGATGTAAGAATAGTAAAATATTTAAAAGCACATACCTCTAGACGTGACCTAAATGAAATGTTTCATTTTTTTTTTCATACTTTATAATCTAACTTTGCTTTCCATTTTTTTTAAAAAGAAAAAAGCTTTTTTGAATAGGACATTTTCTTTGAGGAAAACTTCCAAACGCCAAAACGTCTGCAGGAAAAAGAGCTTTGTTTATAACTGACCACTGCACATTTTTTTTTTTAGTTTCTCCAATATATTTTGGAACAGCCGTTTAAGGTTCAGGATCCTGGAAATTGTTCTAAAACCACACTCCTTCATTTGAAATGTAAATATGGAATTATTGTCAGTATTTAGATTACAAGTTCAGACAAAGCCAAAACCTACCTCTTCATCTGGTTCTGGCTTAAAATCCCCCCCATTGTTTTATATCCTAAAGCTTCCCCATAATTGTGTAATATTCTTGTAATACAATTAAATACAACTACAAAGTTACATTTAGGACTACTCTACCTGCTGCAAAGCTGCTCCACTCATTTTCGAATGGCGTTGAACTGTGCATTTCTCATGTTTACAACATTCCTTCCTCGGAGTTGTGGCGAGATGTTTTTGTTTCGGTGCAGGGAGTGACTTGTTCCTCTGTTCGCCCCCCTGACAGCAGAGCTCCAGCAACGGGGTTTCAGATGGTCACAAGTTGGAGAGCGGCTGCTGGAGCCCAGAGGCAGTGGAAGAGCAGAGGCCTGTGGACGGGAAGCGAGTTAGCCGGGATCCCGACGCCCGATCCGTGTCCCTCCTAGAGCAGAAACGCAAAGTGGTCTCGTCCAGCATCGACGTCCCACATGCCAGGTAAGACCCTCTGAGAATAAATGCGTTCAAGCGCATACCAAATCTGAGGAACTGACTGTCTGCGTGGCTCCCAGAGGGACTTTGGCTCATGTTCCAATGCAGAGTTCATGGAGAGTTTATGACACTGATATGTCATCTGACAAGTAGGACACAGTTTATGCTGGATGACGTTCCATTTCTCGTCGTATCCTTGAAGCCGTTTTGGCAGCACGCAGAGTCTGATTTAATTTGGCAGGTGTCCATTTCTCCTGCCATTACACTTACATATTTTATCCCATCCCACATGTTCTTTCACACAAGTAGCGTCAGCGTCTTTAGATGATTAATTGCCAACCAAAGTTATCCAAAGCAAAATTATAGCCCTGTCTTGAAAGATTCTGGGCTGCACAAAGCCAAATTTACAGCAGCAGCTATTCTTGAAAACGTATTCATACCCTTTGAACTTTGTCAAATGTTGTCACATTTACAACGACAAACCACAAAATGAATCTTTGAGAGTTTATGTGCTAAAGCAAGTACAAGGAAGAGATTTTTAAAAAAAATAAATGTTTTGATCTACAAGCAAAACTCTGGATGTACCATCCTCTTTGAAACATGGTGGTCCTTGCTGTCCTTCAACAAGGACAGAGATGCTTTTCAGAGATAATGAAATTATGTAACTAAATAAACTTTTTTGGGACTGTAGTGAAAGTGAGACTGAATGCACAACACACTTTTCAGATTTTCACCATCACTATGAGACACGTCGGTACCAGCATGTAGTTAGAAGAAGAGATGGCAAACATGGATGTGACAAAATGTGAAAACTAGACATATTTACTATCTAGACATTATCGTCCCGAGAGTTCCCTGCACTTTAAAGGGATTTCAAGATGCACTGAATGCTGTAAGCTTTACCTGACCATGTAAACTTCATCCTTTGCCCCCTTGAATGTCTTCCTCCCTCCACAACGCAAACACTAGAGGTTCATTATACTCAACATGTTCTCATCTGATTGAGTATATCTAAAATTCTCTTTTATCTTCTGTCTTAAATTTGCAACATGTAACATCCGATCCCATGTTGTAATATGTACCACATTACCATTTACAACTGTAAACCATTAGGATGTGATGTTGCATTAATTCATTCACTCACTGCGTTTCTGCACATAGAATCTGTTAGGTTGTCTATAGGGTCTGCAAGCAAAGCTAATTCGTTGAAACATTGATGGCTGTTAACATCATACGAGGAAGCAACGCTCCTTTATTAAATGGAAAATCTAATCCCTTTTCTGCAATCTAAATGCTCAACACTGTTATTGAACATCCCCTCTGGTTACTTGGTGTTGGAGGACTATGATTGATCACAACTTCCAGAAAAGAACAGGAACATCTGCAGCTTCATCACTACTTTCCAAGGCCTAGATTTGATATTTGCTTATTGATTTTTTGCCCTGCCTTGCTGTCCATTTAGAGGATAAGTCTGGTTTTAAATTTAATCTCCTGTATGGATTGGACAGAACTTGTGCATCTGTCCAGCCATGATTCCCTCGTTGCATATTGGCTGTGATATTATGATTACTCACATAGTCAAAGTAAGATGGCGTATTGATTATTTCACAGCTTCAACAAGTAAAAGCCATTTTCGTCCTCCCAGAGACAAGCACTTTATGAACAGCCCTAACATTGGTCATTCAAATGAGACCAACAACAAAAACGCATTTCAGCGTGGCTTATGGCACAATCAGTCCACACCAACAGCTATTCTCATTATAAATGTGGAGAGAAGTCGCAACTTATTGGTGTGGCAAAGTCGCAAAACTAAGTGCCCATTTTTCTCATAAAAATAGATGTTGCTGTTTAGCAGTTATTGGATTATCATTACAGAAGGAGATATGAAACGCCAACATGCTTTTGGATTAAAAATGTAGGTTCACAAACATCTTGTTTTTTTTCTGTTTACAGACGTCAAATTTCTACTCTGTAGGCTTAAAGGGGGTTGAGAGTATTATGTAGAATCAACATTTTTGAGCTTTACATCATTTTAAAGTGTTATCCCCTCATTGATTCTTTCATGCATGTTTTAAGAAATCCTTACATCTCCCTTGGCAACCATTCAGGGGCACCTAAACCCAGGCTCTCACAAAGCAGTGTCTATTTCCATAAAGCTTCTCCTTGGAGAGCTCATCATACCAGCTACTTCTCAGCACAACACTCCTAAGAATGGTTGAAAATGCCATAATCAGAGGCATTGTTGTGATGACATGCTGAAGGCGGAGCGTCGGAAAGAGCAGGAGTTTCTTAAAGAGACTGAGAATAATTTCAAGGCATCAAATTGCAAAGTCAAAATTATTTTAAGTAATCTTATATATATAAAATTAACTTAATTATGCCCTAATGACACTGTGCCAGGAACATACATAATACCACCCCTTTAACATGTTTTTTTTGCGTTTCTTGGAGACTTTAAAACCAGACACTCAAAGTTCATCAGCATATTCTGCTAAATCAAAGCCACTACAAAATCAGACTTAAGTTAAAATACATTTTAGCCCAATTTCTGAAATATGCCTGTACACTGAAGAACACTGAAAAAGTTCATTGTTGCCTCATGTTTGTGCGGACTGCAACCTGAGCTTTTTTTCATTGATGTCCATAAAGTGACCTCTTCAGCACACTGCGGTATTATTACCTCAAGATTAAGATCCATGGCCCTCATCCTCCGCACACCTGCGACAGATTTTCAGTTCTGCCCTGATGCTGGAGGAAAGCAGGAGTTTCTCCTGACCACAAAGTTATGAAGAACTGCAGTTAAGACAAGGACAAACCCTGAAAGCCTCCCAAATCACAAGCTTATCTACCAGGCAGTAAGGCATATATCATGATGTAATCTGAAGAAGGATCAAGAGTATCAGAAAACTCATTCTGGTCCCTAGAACAATTTAAAAAAAAATGCTTCATCAGGTTATAACTTAACACAGTTTAATTTTGAGCAGTTGTGTCTCTATTAAAGATGTTTGTCTACAGTTTTGGTTTGTACTCTGAGCCAGCTGCTATAGGCCTGCTCTAAGAGCGAGTGTGTGTGTTTTTTCCTTGCAGGAAGCAATTTAGCGAGAGCTGGTTGAGGTAGACTGGTAGAAATGAATGGCTCGCCTTTTGATAAATAACATTCTGGAGCCAAATTGCTGTGAGGGGAAGTGAACTGCAGCACTGGTTAAGGGGAAATCAGGAGCATGCTTTGCTTATTACTGCAAAACACCAAAACAACAGCTCTAAGGGTCCAGATCCTCAGACTCAGCAGCCAGGCCTCCCTTTCTATTATGAACTTGAGTTACTCGCATTTGGCTCCGTTCCTTGGCCTCTCTGTGATTTTTTTTTTTTTTTTTTTTATTTGTCAAATAATCCCACTTGCCTCAAAGTATGGCTTTCTCATAGCCGTAAGTGAAAAACATGGAGTCTGGTGGGACCGGGCGGGAGTTTGACTTTAAAGCCAGATTTGATGCCACTGCAAAACAATTTGTTAGCTTCATTTTTATTGTTCATCAGTGTGTTTTCAGATCAGCCAGTTCAGTGGGCCGAGCCAACCATGTGCTTCACTCTCCGAGTACAGTGCAGCAGCCAACTCAAGACATGGAGGAACGCCAATCACAAAACAGGAGCCTAGAGGGACTTTCAAATTATTGTTTATCTTTTGATAAAGTGGCTTGTCCAGTAATCCGCTTGTTTTCGTTCTGCTCGTGGTTTTGCTCGTCTCTGTGGCCATTTCCTAGCTTTTGGACCGCTTCTATAACTCCCTGTTGGCGTTTGCGGTCTGAGTTTCGAAATAAACGAAAGGAGGAGTGAATAGGTCCATGTGGAAGAAGAGAGCAGAGTTGATTCTCTGGTGAGTGAGTGAGTGAGTGAGTGAGTGAGTGAGTAACGGCGTTAAGTGAAGGACAGAGTGAGAGAGCGTCTCAGCGGTTGCCAAAGAAAACAGTCTTTCTGGTTTGGATGCAAGTAGATTTGAGAAACCATGAGACTACCATCTGAGACGACAGCTCCTGTGATCTCTCGGTTTCCCACTGATTCTCTGTGTCGCTAATTTCAGCCTTTTCTCGTCGAAGCAAATGTAGATGTTTTTTTTTTCACTTGGCATATGCCGAGTCAAATAGTTTGATGAGCTTAGTTATTCAAATTTACTGTAAAAATAGCAGCAAAAAATAGTGCTTGCAGTTACATGCTGTGAAATAAGCATTGCTCAACCTGTGTAATGGAGGGTTCCTACTTTGGAGCCATAATGGCTTCCTAAATTCCAAATGTTATGTGATTTGTCATGGGGACTTCAGGAGGCAGTGTTTTCTGAGGACCTTTCATTGTAATGTTTTCTTAAATCCAAGCAAACAGCAAAAATTGTTTGAGAAACATGAAACTATATTGTGGCGTGAAGGCTGTGCAATTTCTTTCTCTTAAATCTTAGGCGTTGCTAATCTTTTTAAATACATTTTTGTTTTGAAAGTAGCAAGTAAAACTTTAAACTATGACCAGCTGTGACTAAAGAGCTTGTAAAGACAAACGAAAGGTGGGTCAGATGGATTCCTACTTAGTTTGGATTAGCCTGTAACAGCCATGGTGACCACTTTGGGTCCAGTCTCTGGCTTGTGTGATTTAAAAAATCTCGCATGACATCTGAATCTTTAATTAGATTGGTAATAACTGCAGTTGTGGCTTTGCTGAACTGCACAACGCAATGCCTCATACCTTTTTCGTTTTCACTGTTTTTTGAGTGAAATAATTCATCTATAGGATCCTAAACAGTTTACTAAGTGCTCCCTCACTTTTTTTTTTTTTTTTTTTAAACAAAGAGGGGATACAACCATATGTTTTTGCCATCCCGTCCTGTAATCTGGCCAATTTTTAAAGGTGCCGGGAGTTCTTATGAAATCTTTTTCAAACTAAAAACTGATCAAAATAACTCACCTCTGAGTTTGTTTTCTCCTGCTGTAATTTTGGGAAAAGGAGCCGTTTCATCTCAACCCGTCAGTCCAGTCAAATAGTGATGAGGAGGAAACGTAAGTGAATCTGAATTTTAATCTGAATTTTGAAATACAAGAGGAAATTTGCACAGATTGATATCTCCCTTCCTTCTATTAAATTAACATTTGATTTCTGACGCACTGATTCAACAAAGGCAAACCTCTCGTTGTTCAACATGGTGCTGATCCTCGTCTCCTTCTCCAGGCTCCCCGAGATTTGAACCAGCAATTATTCTATTGGTAGACTGAGTTTAAATCTATATGCAAATGGCACTTAATTAATTAAAGAGCCTGAATATCTATTAAAGTGAATCAGAGAGGTTAATCCACAGATCAGTGGCCAATGTCACCGTGATCTTTTTCTAAAGCCGTGAACCTTAGCATGTGCAAGTAATGGATATTTGGTCTCTTCCTTATTTCATTTTCTTTAACCTAACTGCTGGCAGAACTGATCTGCTAAATTAGAGATGCAACAATCTTAGATTTTGTGAAGCCCTGACCTGCCAACACTTGGATAAATTAAAATTTTAACAAAGAAAATGTTTTTTTCCCCCCCAGATCCATTCAAATTTAAGAGTTACTGTGTGCAATTTTGAAAGGAAAGAACTTTGATTTCCTGCCAGGCATGTTGAAATTCAAAAATACTTTAACGCTAGATGGAAATTACTGTATTGTTTCAAAATGAATATAAAAATGATAGAATAGAGTTCACATTTTAAATTTCAACTTTAGTGTTTCACAGCAAATAATAGGTGTGTTGTGGTTATTATGTAGAACTGTAAAATACAGTCAATGTGTCTATTATCTGAAGCGTTAGTAGAGTCGCACCTCAACTGTGAGACTTCCAACATTTCCTTGATCAACATGTTTTATGACAGATAAATTAGACTATCTGGATGGTTAGGTACGGCATGTTTACTGATTATTTTAGTTTTTTGATTGACTGATCAGCAATATGGGGGATGTATTTAAAATCATCCAATTCCTCGCCCTGGTAAATGTTTCTGCATATCTCTGAATATTAAAGGGAAACTGGTGCCATTCAAAATACCCATCATTCAGTTTAAAGCTGTGAACAAAAATCTTAATGTTGTAAAAAAAATATATATATATGCAGATGAACCAAATAAATTGTCATTGTCAAATGCATAAATATGCAAATCATCTGGACAGTATTATTTTTAGTCTCTAAAGTTCAGCTTTTTCACACTTATCAAAAATGCATGAGGCCTGTGTTTTATGTGAGTTGGGTCAGTTGGTTTTCTGTTGCGTTGAACTAATCTATAGTACCCTGCTTTAATGGACTGATGCCCCGGAGTTCTGCATGAGGAGGAAAGCTCCAATTGATTTCATTGATGGGTGTGCAGTATGGTCGTCTATGGCGTGTACAAGGTGGTACCGATTGATGGCAGTGTCAAGTGTCTCACGTTGTGGCCAAACAGAAGCACTAATGAGGAGATGGAGCGGCATCCTTCAACGGATTTCTGTTTTATAATAAATTAAGATGCTGCTCTAAGGTAGGCAATTAAATCAGCAGACAACATTAATTATTGCTGGAGTACTCCAAAGTGGTCTTTCAGGCTTACATTTTGTCTGTCTTGTTTAAAAAAAAAATGTCAGTAAATGGTATGCATACTTGTAAAACACAGACTGAGGTCTGAAATTGACAGCCTGAGGTTTGCAAATATAATGATACCACACCTTCTATATATTCAGTATGTGTGTTAGTTTACAAACTAGACAAATCTTTGGCTTGGGGCAAAGACATGGTGACATTCTTCTCAAATGTAACCAATTAATAGCTACCCCTGCAGAAGGGCTGGATTTATAACAAATTATTGGGGATGATTAACATTATGAACATTATGAAGCACTGTTTATAAAAAAAAAATGCTGCACAAATAAAGCCTAACTGAATTATGCGTCAGATTTTAAGAATAAATGACCATTTCCTGGATAAAAATCACATATTCTTACACTAGTTTAAGTCAAGAAAAAAAAAACATCTTAAGATGTTTAGCAAATTAGAAGCATTAGCCATGTACTTTCATGTAATTTTAACTTCCACGATGAATCACGTCAATGATGTCTACCGCTTTAATTTCCATATGTGGTATGAAAGCACCTTCTGGCCTAACAGATGTGGGAGCGATACTTACACCGTGGGAGAAGCTGTAATGCGTTTAGCACTCGTGCATGCAATTCCACCCTCAAAAAGGATCTGTTTTTGCAAACATGGCAACCCTGAATCCTTTAATTTCACTGTGTGGCACACATTCGTGCGACCAAAAAGAATGCACACATTGTCAACCTGTTCCTGAAATGTTTTTGACATAAAAAAAAAAGACCATCTGCTATTAGGAGACGTAGCTACAGTTCACAAAGTTGGTTTGTCTTGACATTTAAAGAGATCTACATAAATTGTTTCCAAAGAGGACGACAGTGGAACATCCTTTCACTTCTTAATCCAATAATGTCTTTGGTGTTCCCAAGAAGATCCAAAGCTATAAGTAGGCGACAGACCAGAATTGTAAATGAAAAAGAACAGCCAAACTAATCCATCATCTGCTGGGTTTCGCTTCACTGATGTGGAGAAACAGAGACTAGAGCTTTTGCGTATGATATGTTTTCTGAAAGTAGACCTTTGCCTGGAAAGGTTATCAGATTACATTAGTTTGTATTGGCTGTAATTCCATTTAGATAATTTGATTCATCTGTTCATCCCAGAAGTTTGGGTCCATATGCCAGCACTCCCTCCATAACTTCGTTAGTTTTTCTTTGTACTTTCATTAAAAGATCACGACAGTTGCAATTAGACATGAGCCAGTACGAGTGAAAATATCAAGGTTAAAATATCACTGCAATTGGACAAAATGTAAAACGAGATCTAACTTTTTAAAATTAAAATTTCTTCTACTTATTACAGAATAGCCCCAATTATTGCTCCAAATTAAAAAAATATACCCTAAATTAAAGTGAGAAGTGGAGCTTTCCACTTATCGTAACTTTATTAGATGTTTCTTGCTAGTACCAGTTTGGACATCCATTTAGCTTTGGGACCATTTCAATTTGTCATAGCATAGATACAACAAAGTCAATTTGATCCATATTAGCACAATAGCATAACATCTTCTGCTGATTGGTAAGCTGCAATATCATGATGCAAACATCCCATTCCATCACATCCCAAAGTTGCTTTGTTGAATTGACATTTGGTGACTGAAAACCTCTGGGGACACTGAATACATCATCAGCTTTGGAAAGCTGGTTTTAGTTGATTGAAGCTTTATGATGTTGGAGCGTTATTCTGCTGGAACAGTAGCCACTATGGATTTAAAGAATAAACATGGTCTGTCAAAACTCTTAAGTGGGGTGTGGCATTTACTGAAACTTAAATCGATACTAGATCCCTTAAGTGTGTCCTCCCTCTCTCTTTGCACCTCTACCGTCAGCACTAACCCTAATCTGAATTTTTGCACCTGAAATGGGGATTTATCAGTCCAGGCAATATCTTTCCAATTTGATGCTGTAATGAACATGTGTGGCTCATAGCTTTAGTTTCTAGTGCTTAGCTCAGAGTGGCAACCCACTGTAGACTTTTGCTGTTGTAGACCAGCTTCTAGGCTGAACAGCATTCAGAAATTGAGTACAGCATCCCCTTGTCAAGTGGTTATTTAAGCAGCTGTTGCCTTTCCGTCATCTCAAACCAATCTACCTATTCCCCTGTGGTCACAGACATCAACATGTAACTGCTGCTTATTGGATATTGTCCCGTTCTCTGTAAACCAAAGACTTGATAGTGTGTCAAAATCCCAATACATGAGCAGTTTCTGAAGTACACACGACACCCAGTCTATCAACTACCAAAGTGACTTAATTCCCATTTGCACCTTATTCTAATACTTGGATTTAACTTTAGGAAATTGCTGCTACTGGACTGGATGACTTGTTAACAATCAGTTAAATGGGTGCACCCATGGATATTTTCAAACCATGGCTGTCATTACTAAAAATAGTGAAATAATTGTAAGCAAGGGTGGGAAGCAACAAGTGAGGAAGGGGCAGCACTGAGTTCCTCTATTCTTCGTACAGCTTGGAAAAACTCAGGTTACTCCAGTACTTTCCTTGGCATCTTTTTAAATGGACCTGAAATTGTAGGTTAATGGTGTGAAAAAATTGGCATACCTTGATACGAGTAAACCTAGTACCCATCTTGCTCCTGTCTTGCAAAGATTTAAATTAAAGAGCTCTGCTGCCTAATCACACCAAATAACCAACCTTCCAAAAAGCATGCTTAAATCGTTGCATGTGTCTTTTGTTGAGGTTTTAAGCAATATTCTTTCACTTTTTTCTTTTACACCATCTCGCTTTCTCTTTGTCATTCCCCCTCCTTTGTTCTTCAAAGATATTTACCGCTAGTCTCACCTGTGGGTTAGCTGCAGTCTACAGATTTCTGCAGACAAGAACAGCATCACTGATGTACATACAAGCCATTAAAGCAAAGCTTAGTTTTACCTCATATTTACTATTTTAGGACGCCTCTTGTTGCATTGCATAACAGCATGTCAGTAGGTAAACAGCCAGTGGTATTTCTAGCTCTGCGGTGGACTATGAATGTCTGTGTGTACGTGGTAGTAAGAGGGGCAACATTTAGTGGAATTCAGAGAACAGCTGGCATTATTGCCCCCCTTGTTCCCCTAAATGGAGTGGTTGTTCAGACCATCTCCTGTTGTTCCCTCCGACGCTCACTGTGGCTGCACTGTCAAGGGGGGGAGCTGGTGACATCCACAAAGGAGCAGCAGTTTGTCCTGATTATAAACTCCATCACCTCCGGCTCTCCCCACCCCAGCTTCACTCTCGTCCCTGCTGTAAACAATCGGTGGATTTGGTCACATGAGCTGTAAAGCATCTGCGGACGAGGGTGTTATTGTTTTGATTCTGGTTCCACAATCTCAACTTCCCTCCCATGTGAGCCGGACTCTCTTTCCCTCTCTCTCTTTTTCTCTCTCTCACTCCCTCTCCTCTCTTTCCCTCTCTCTCTTTTTCTCTCTCTCACTCCCTCTCCTCTCTTTCCCTGTCTCTCTCTGAATGCAGTCACTTTAGGGGTTGGGGTGGGGCTACGATCTTGTGCCAAACACGAGGGCTGCGGAGCTGCAGAACTTGGTGTTTTTGTGCCTGAGTGTGTACTTGTGAGTCGATTGTGGTATCTTTGGCAGCATTACCTCACCACGAGCTGAAAATGGATGTGTTTACCAGCAGCTTCTCTCTATCTCTTTCCCTTTGTATCTCTCTTAAGGCTCCTTCTTTTATTTTCTCTCTTACAGCTATTTGAGACTTACAGCCTGGGTTGGTTGGGGTTGATGCGGGATAGGAGGGAAGAGGGTGGGGTCACAGTGCTCCCCTAAGATGGACACACAAAGCATTTCCTTGATTTGGGGACTGCTAACATGCACACATACATATGGTGTATAGCCACAGTCCTCCATATGGCATGCATAATTCATGACCTCCCACCGACTCCTGTGTAAACACGATTGCTTCCTTCGGCGTCTCTTTGTTAGACGGTTGGGAGGTTGTAGTTTGTATTAGCATAACTTCACCAACACATACCTTAACGCCTTTAAAAGTCATGCCTTATGCCTATCTGAGATGTCAATTGCAGGTTTTGCAAAGCTCTGAGCTTCTTCTTTAAGAACTACAAATAACTGAATTTTATTTTAGCCATCCTGCCATGAATGATCATTAATTAATGAAAGTGGTAGCAGAAGCAACATCAAAATGAAGGAAAAGAGAATTAGCTGTTAATGCAATTAGCACTTTAGCTCAGTGTTTCCGAACCCTGGTCATCAAGGCACACTACCCTGCATGTTTTAGACATTTCCCTGCTTTAACTGACCTGTTGATTGCAGTTCAGCAAAGCCTGTTAATCTCCATCATTTTAACTCTGGTGTGCTGAAAGAAGGAATCACCTAAGACATCGAGGGCAGTGAGCCTTGAGGGCCAGGGTTGGAAAACATTTATTAAGTTAAATTTATCTTTGAGATTTTCAAAAGTCTGCCAAAATTTCTAAGTGTAGCATGTTCCCTAACGGACGGGGATTTGAACCTCAATAGGCTAAAGCCAAGCAACTTTGCCATGCTCCTTTAAGCCATCCTGTTATCTGCTGTAAGTCGTGCTCTTTCTCACTGTCTCACATTCTATAGAAACCACCAACATATTTACAGGTTATCATCCAGCCAGGGGCACGATGACTAGAACTGTTTAATGATGAAATCCCCAGCACTCATCAAAGTCTTGCTAGTAGCGATACCCAAAAATAACTTTGAGTCTTCTTTCCACAAAACACCGTCCACACAGAAGTGTTGTGGTTTGCCTGACCACTTTGGTACGATGCATTTGCTGACTGAAAAAAAAAAAAAAAGATTTCTGAGTCTCTGACCAGCAGATCAAGCTAAGAACCAAGAAAGCTAAGGTCCCGATCATAAGTGGGTTCCTCTGTTGTATTCGCATCATCTAAAACTTTTTTTTTTTTGCAACTGGTTGAATGTTGGTCTTCTTTGGCCATAATGTCCATTTGTTGATTCGTGTATGGCTAAAGAAAACTGCTGTAGATGATTATGTAAATGTGGGATCAGGTTTTCTCTGAAGCCACGTGAAAACCCCCAGCTGCTCCTCTTTTCATTCAAGTGAACTTGTTTTTCGTCTCACTGTCTAATCCTTCTGCTCTCCTTTTTATTACTTTATTTTTTTCATCTCCCCTTACGTTGTTTCCTCTTGATCAAATGACTGCATGAGCTTTCCAACCCTTCTTTCTCTCCTTCCTTCTTTCTTTCTGTTTTCACCTCCCTTGGCTCTCGCTATTCAATCTTGCTTTCTCCATCCCTGCTTTCCCGCTCATTTCCCCCTTCGTTCCCCCATGATGTTTCCTCCACACCCTAGCCCTCCCTCTCTTCCTTTGTCTTCCCTCTCCCCCTGCTTGCTTTGTGTGTGTGTGAGACTGTATTTTTCTTCCCTCTGACTGGCAGAGAAAGATGTTTGCCTGCTGCGGAGCTGTGTGCTGGCATTACAGTAGGGTGTGTGGCTAACTCACACCCCCATATGAAATCAGTTGGGATAAACAATGTGAGGCAGACACATGTTGTTTATCTGAGCGTTCTTTAGCTAAAACCTGTCAGGTTTTGGCACCAAAGCCTCGTTGAAATGTGTAACCCACATGCTAGAGAAGGCAGAGTTTGCTTTTGTCTGTCTTTCAGTTTGCCTTTCAGCACGAGCAAGAAGTAGTTTGTAATTAATTTTTTAATACGCATGAAGGTTCTCCGACAGCAGAGCGACATACGTGAACATTTCCAATTAAGCATGCAAATGCTTCTGTAATTTTACACACTCTGGAGGTTTTCATAATTAATTTGTAGCCCAAACACATGATTCCAAGCTAATACAGTTGGATCGCGAACAACAGAGGGACGCATTTCATTCATTTCACGTTTTTTTTTTTTTTTTACCATTAAGGGTTGTTTATGTTTTTAAACTTTTGACCGCAGACAGTTGTGAGTAAACCCAGCCAACCTTGACTCAAATGCCAAGTGACAATTGGCACGTTGGTTGGCTGAAACTGTCCATCAATTTGTTCCCTCGCTTGCGGCTCCTTTGAGCATTGCTACAAAGATATGAGCAGCATGACGACACAAAGACAGTTGGAACGAGTGCAGCTCAGGAGTCCAGGCATCTTGATCTGTGAGATACATGCTGGCGAAGCCAAGGTGTTGCATTTCAATCCACGTGGATTGTAGATCGTAGATGATCATGAGTACTTATGACAAAAATGTCGTCTTATTCTGGAAGGGTTAAAAACTGGACTAGGCACAGTGTAACCATTGTTCTGGCTTAGGGCCACTGACGGCTAGGTAATAAGAGCCGGGGCACACTAAAGGTCAAATCCTAAAATCGCTTATGGAAAGAACCCAAACTTCCCCGTCTAGGTTTGTTCTTAGATGGAGGGTGATTTTCATTTCAAACAACTTTCTAGCTTTTCTCCCCTCTCTGCCCTTTGGGGAATTATAAAATTCACTGACAGTTCCTTATGCAATGCACAGATTGCTCAAGCTTGTGTTGGCAGAGCTGGAACCACAAGAGACCACGCTTAAAACATAAATAAATCAAATATAAAATAGTTCAACTCTGTGTTTTGCAATCAGAAATTACACATTATTATATTTGACACACTTTATCATTTCCAGACTTTTCGTCTGTGTTTAAGGCAAATTTGACTCGATTTCAGATGGATTTGTCTTTCACTGACGCATAAAGTACCAGGCACATTCTTAAATTGTAGTTTTCACGTGAGCCGGATTTAGAGATGCAAATAAATTCTTATTAAAAGATTGAGATGTATCTGGAAAGATCCATGATGTCTAACTGAGAAGTTTTTGTTTGAACTTGTCAACATGGTTGAGCAGGAACAAGTACCAGGTGGTGTATTGCTCAATGTCACATCCTCATCCCATGCAATAGATTAATCAGAAATTATCCTACTCTGATGCAGACCTTCCACTCCCTCTAAAAACACTTCTACTTCTTTCATTGCCAAGAAAAACCTGAAAAAAGGTAATCCATTCCTGCTTTGGCTTGTTTTAATTGCCTTATTAATGGATAATTTTCTTTACTTTTATCTGTATCTATTATGGTGCTAATGGACTAGATATGCATTAAATCTTTCACTATCATGTCTGCAAAACAACAAAGCTACATGGTGGTGGTAGTGTGATGATCTAGGGCTGTTGTGCTGCTTTGGCACTTGGGAAACTTGATAGGATTGATGAAATGAGGAATTCTGCTTTCTATCGGAAAATCCTTGAACTGCAGCATCAGTTCATGACATAAAGGTGAAATGGTACTGGGTTTAGAAGCAGTACAGTGATCCACAGCACACTAGCAAGTCCCCTTCATAACAACTAATAAAGTAGAAAGACCAAAGGAAGGTGTTGTAATGATGTAGTCAAAGGTTTAAATTGATTAAATCCTGAAGCTGGCCAAGACCTGAAACCTGCAAAAACAATTCAGTAGGCCAAAATCCAACACAGCAACATAAAAGACTCACTGCCAATAATCACAGACACTCAAGGGCAGTTTGTCCTGCCAATGCAATAAGAGGCCAACTCCTTTTTCATGTACAGTATGCCTGGGTTGATTTGAAAAGCCCTTTTCCCTGATAATTCAAAATTGCATTTTCCCTTTATTTGTCTGATGTCATTTAATGATCAGAAACGGTGTGTCTAAAGATACACAAAATTGATGAAATTGTTGCTTTTTCTCAGAATTGCAGGGGTGATGCAGTTTACAAGTTTTACACAAAGTAACTTACAAATCATGTATGTCCTTGAAAGGAAATTGTATAACAGCATTTCTTCTGGATAAAGGGATTCATTTTTGCATAGTTAAGCAAAAAAAAAAGCAACAAAAATGCAGATGAAGAATAAAGGGGAAGAGGCTATTATGAAGGGAGAATTGGAATTAAAGGAGCATTTTGGTAAACATTGAGTTGAAGGCCTCATCCTTTGTCCTGCACCTTTCCGCCCGTGTTATGGTCGACAGGTGATTGGACCAGGTTTTACAAGGCTCTCCATCCAGACGTTTTATGAGCACCTTCATCTAGAACACACACGCACTTACACTCTCACCGAAATACACATCTACACTCCCCCGGCGCGAATATTGGTCTCCTGAGAGAAAGGAGGGGTTGAAGGTGTCTGTGGAAGTGTCTTGGTGTGTCTGATCTGGTTACAGCCAAGAGGTTTATGATCAAGCTGCCTGGTGATAAAATAGGTTCCCATGTTTGGTTGTCTTCAAGGTTTATGGCATTTATTGGCAGAATGACTGCGTTCAGAGGGCAAAGGAAGAGGCAGGAGCAGTTAGGGCAACTCATGCCGGTGACCTCCACTATCCTTACGACCAGCATCAGTAAACACTTTTTCAAGCACAAACACTTATCTACTAAACGGAATGTAGGACAGAGGAGAGGGACAAGGTTGCTAGGAACTTTATGTTACGTGGATAGGATTATAAGAATTAGCCCACAAGCATTTCACGACCTTATAACCTAGTATGATAATAGGCATCGTCATTAACATATTCCTGATCGAAATCTGAAACTGAGGGAGGAGGTTTCCTTCGTCAGTCTGATCGCAAAGCTTCTGTTCATCAAAACAAGCCCCTAACTTTCATAGATAGTCCTTAGAAAAACTGGTTGAACAAACTTTGCTGATGGCCAATAGTTTTGGTGGTTTGGAAGCAACTCGTGAAGGTTTTTTGGTGAACTTCTGTGCAGAGAATCAGCCAAAAGACAAGGTGCTTTTTGGCTGATACCGACTTGAAGATGAATGAGAAAAACTGAAGAAAAATCTTTAAAATTATTATGCCGGAATAATTTGAAATTTTATTTGACTTCAAGACCATGTCAATCAATCGATCAGTCAATCAAGTTTATTTGTATAGCACATGAGAACATTTGTGCTTTAACATTTTTTTTCTTTGTTGTTAAAACAGTGTTTCTTTCCAAGATATACTGCTTAATTTTTTTTATTTTTTTTATTTTTTTGCTTCAATAAAAAAGTATTTACCGACAAAGTTTGCCGTGACCCAGAAATCTGATGGTAACACAAACGTATTGTGTTATACCACTGCCAGAAAAATGACCTAATGGATCTACTGGGAAACGCATCACCTGATACTTACATGTGACAGAGCTCAGATGCTTCATTCCTCTCTCCTAATCCCTCTGATGACTTCAGGCTACATCTGAAAGATCAATCTTTATGAAACAAAAACAAAAAAAACATAAGAAAAAGATTGAAGGAGTACAGGAAAAAAGTAACGGTTGGAAAAAAATCAGCCATAAAGCAACTCTGAAAGTCCTTTTGGCTGTTATTGCTAAACCTTTGTTCAAATTATTTGGCAATTTGACACATGGCTTCATTCAAATTCATGTGCTCCTGCAAATGTATAGATGTGAGCAGAGTCAGACTTATCCTGAAAATAACACATTTTCTGATTTGCACACACACGCACACACACACAAGACCAAGCGAGTAGCTCGGAGCAGTGAGATCTTGTGTATTCCCTCCACTCATTAGAGGCACACAGCACCATCAATTCAGGGGAAACCCACTGGACTCTGTGTGTGAGAGAAGGGTTATCTGTGCTCCTACTGACCTTCTTTTGTGTATTCTTCTCTCTCATTATAATGATTTGCATTTTAAGCATGTCTTTATAATTAATCCTGGGGTCATTTGTTTTTGAAAAATTAGATTTTTTTTTTTAAAATAACTAATGCAGAGATGCTATGTATGATTTATATGTCTTACAGTATTTTTATTTAGTGGTGGGACTTGATTAAAAATTTTAATCAAGTTAATTGCAGGGTCTGTAATTGATTAATAAAAATTAAATGCATTTTAAAAGAAAACCATATGTAGAAACACACAACAAAAGTTCCCACTCAGGACTTTTGCATGTAAAAAAATAAAAATAAAAAATGTAATAAATTGTGATTAATCTTTTTTTTTTTTTTTTAAATCTATGTAATTAATTAATCAAAATTAACTTGTTACAGTCCCAACCACCCCAAAAAGTTGTATTCATAATTTATCCACATTTTAACCTTCCTAGCTGATGTCTGTAGATGTTGCTTCAATATTTCCACATAATGGTCTGCGTTTTACCATCTCTTTGGTAAAATGCACCAGTTCCTCTTTTAGTAAAACACCCACTCAGCATGAAGCTGCCACTGCTGTGCTTCATCATTGTGAGGGGATTCTCGAACTTTCAAGCTTCCCCCTTTATAACCACTTCAGTTATAATTTCATCAGACCAGAGGACATGTCTGAAAAAATTAGGGTCTTTATCCTTTAGCTTATTTCTAAATTGTAGTCTGTCCTTTTATGTTTCTTTTGTAATAATGGCCATTTCCTCTGACTGTAAGTAGAGGAGTCGTTTTCCTGTGGCTAATGACACACTCTTACCAGCTTCAGCCAGCATCTTCTTGGTTTGTTCTGTACATTTCACAAAGAAAACTCATCTTGCGGGAACAGAATCCTCTCCTTCCTGAACAGTGTGATGACTGGTCATTACCACCGTTTTTACACTTGCATATAACTTTTTTTTTTTTTTACAGATGCCTGTGGCACCCTCAGGCATATGGAAATAATGCCCAAGGGTGAACCAGACTCCATAGTACGCAATTCTCCTCCTTAGATTTTGCCTGATTCTTTTTTTCTATTTAATGATGCAGAACTAGAATACAGCACATTTGAGAAGCCTTATTTAAATACGTTCATGGTCGTGTGTCTGACTGAATGTCTTACAGTGACCAACATTTTTTAACTTAACATACAGCAGAAGTTTTAAACGGCGTATATCCAGTTACACCATCTATTGTCATATGTCAAATATGTCAGTAAATTGGGCATCTGTAATGTACAAGTCAAAAGGAGTACGATGCAAATGGTACCTTTAACATTACCGATTCACAGCCACCCAATTACATGAACATACACAGAGTTACACTTGAATCTGGAGAGAATGTAAACCCTGATGACAACAAATAATACTCATAGCACAAATAGGAACTTTAGAAATATAAAATAAAAAATAAAATTATTTTCTTGAGTTATGATTCAAAAATTAGCTCTAATTTCCACCATCATACTATATGCGGCATTTAAAATAACTGAGTTTTTTCCATATTCATAGAACTTTTTCTTTTTTTTTTTTTTTTGCCTTTTCTGAAACAAGTTGGGACTATTTGTTCTCTCGAGTTGAGTAAAATCTTCTTGCCAATAGGCAAACATATGAGATTCTTTACTATGTTCCATGTTGCTTTTTTTATATATATATTTGAAAGTTCAGTAATATCTTTCCAATAAATTAAAACCTTTGGGCAATTCCAGAACATATGACTCCCTTGAATAAGTCCACACTTGTCACATGAAAGGTCAACTGAAGGGAATATTTTGTGACGTTTCTGTTTTGTTTATTTTGAATTACAGAAGTCCGCTTGTTGCGCATATTAAGGAACTGCGAATTAATGTTACGATGCCTCTCGCTGTTCTCTAATCTCCCTCCTCGATCATCCTGCCTGGATATTTTGAGGTCATCGGTAGTAAGACGAACCAGACAGGTTTGAAACATTTTTGTATAATTTGGATATTCCTCCCGTCTTACGGGCATTTGCGTACAATGGGCAATTCTGTAAAATAAAACTACATACCTGTAAATATTTCTTGAATTGTGACTACTACACTCTCACTTTATTTATTCCTTTGATTTAAATATATGATAATGTATCTAAAATGTTCTGAACTCCTTTTTAAACCAGTTAGTAAAAATTGTGATGGCAATTGAAGGTGCAACTGTTTGGTTTTCAATAACACGGATATAAAGTCAACTCAATCTTGAGCGAACGTGTGTTTTTATGTGGTGGGATTTTAGTTTCTGCTTTGTGTTTCAGCTGTATGATACCAGAAAGATTAAATAGACATAGAGCTCATATTGTCTGCCTGTCCTTGGCATGTCTAGTGTAGCTCTATGAGTTTGTCTACATCTTCCTTTTTGATTCAGGCACCAGGAGAAACCATGCTGAGCTGCAAGCATAGCACCTACAAAAGGGATTAGCTCAGTTCAAGGAAAACCATGTACATACAAAAGAAAGACAGAATCAAGCAACACCACCTGCATACCAACACAATCCATAAATCCAGCCTGCAGACATTACATGTACACCCGTAGCAGTCAAGTGAATGTAACGTATGAACATAATGCACAATGGCACAGGAAAAAACTCAATATTTGAGAGATAGAAGTTTTAGACTAATTATATTTGACTTTTATGCAAACATTTAAAAAACTAGATACAGTGTACTGGCTGAAGTGATTATATGTAAATATGTAATTTCTGATAAGCTTGAAAGATTTTTTTTTTTTCACCAGTGTAGAGGATTCGCTAGACTCCTTTTTACTGGTGTTTGTTTATGATGAACAGCCTGAGGCTTGCATTAAACGGACCCTCTATCCAGCAGTCTACTGATCCAGATGGGTTTATAAGTCTTCACTCTCATTTCAAAGGTCGGACAATATAAAGGAGCCTCTTACCTGCATTGGAAATCTAGGACACGGTCTTGAAGCGTGCACACGTGTCAGTCAAAAGGCTTATTAAAAGGCAGAAAGCAGCAAGGAAGATCATTCACTTTCATCTCTTATTTCATGCGAAGTAGGAACAAATCTGGTCTTATATACATCACTCTGACACATACATTCACTTAAGGCCCCTGTCTCTGCCCTGCAGCTCTTTTCCTCAATAAACTCGCACTATCTGAAAACAGTTTTCAAATAGAACCATCGCTTCATCTGAATGAATAAAACCATTGCTTCTCACAGTCTGGCTTTTCCTTTGTCCTCATATGTTTACATTAGAGATAAAAGAAAATCTAAGAAGAATACATGGACTCTGAATAATTCACAAATGTATTTCTTTATTTTTATAATTTACTGCAAGATAAACATCAAAAAGCAATGATAACCTGGGATCAATTTATTCATTCTGCTCAAGTGTAGATCCTCCCACTCAACCCACACATTCAACCCCGAAACATGATGACAAGAGGGATGTGATGTAGAAATAAAAATATTGATATTAAAATTTCCGCAATGTGGGAATAATTGCTAAGCCCGGTGCTCGGGTTGCTAGGGGAGTCATCCAGCTGCCCGCCATGTTTTTGAGGTAAAACGTGTTGACAGGAGATTTGAAAATATCACTCGATAGCTCTGCATTATTGAAAGACTGGAAGATTAGTACCTAAACACCAACTATAAAGTCTTTTAAAGAGGCAATCGTTAAAAGAAAAAAGCTAAAATAAATTAACAATGCTAAGCCTGGTGGGGGCACAAGTAAAGCCTGGTGGCCCGCCAGGCTTATAAGGGAAACCCTGGAATGTGAAATAATGTTTTTCTTTGGAAACAACATACAAAATTTGAAACGTAAATTATATTTTAGAAGGCATTTCCTCTATGGTCTACTTTCTGTCTCCCTAAATAATTTGAGCAACTCTCGTCTCATCAGTCGGAATTTATTTTGTTAATTGTACTTTTGGATTAAAATTTAGTTTTAATAAATGTCCAACTTTTAGTACTGGAAAGAAAGTGTAATTTCCAGCTACTTGTGATAACTTGGATTGGAAAAAATGTGTGCCCAAGATAATTTTTTTAACATCTCAAGACTTAAAAGATTCTTTGACGATTTCTAATACATGGATGGATAAAAGATATATGATTAGCATTTCTAGCTGTTGTGCAGAAGTTCTGACTACCACAGAAGGTTCTTGTGTAGATTATAATTCAGCACGAGTGATGCATAGATGTCCTTCAAATATTGTAATAAGTAGATTTGAATACTCACTCACTTGGTAAGGTCACAAGAGAGTCAGTGCAACTCAAAGATACTTTGCTTAGATGATGTGAAAATCATTTTATTTTATGGCAATGTTTTGAGGGGGGGGTGGCAGCTGAAAGGCATTTTAAATCAGATTTCTTTGTGCATTTATTAAGTTAAGTTTGTAGGTCCAAGTAGAAATCATTGCTATTCCCCTGTGCATCCGTCTTTGTTTACATATATGATCTAATTTCCAATTTTATAGGAGCAGAGGTGTTTGAGCTGGCTTTTTGTCGGTGCATATTCCATCTCTCAGGGGTGATTGGCACGAAAATGCTTATTAGATTTAAAAGAAATGGGCTTAGAGGAAAAGCAGGAAAGAGGGCCGTGTGTTTTTGTCTTTGGCTTCTTTGATATTGAAGATTTGTGTGACCTTATCATTAATTTAATGGCTAAAGGACAGTTTGCTGGGTTTTTTATTTTTTATTTTTTTACAGTGGATTGTAAGAGGTGCATGACAGAAAGAGGCTGCTTGTGCATCAGAACGTCAACAAATCTGTCTGTTTCCTGAATGGAGGAGCTCTGTGTTCGCACAGCAGGAAAGGACAAATACAAAAGAAAAACAACATAGATATCTGGCCCACTGTTTGGACTGTGCAAACACATACAGTAGAAGCATACACTGACATATGAAGTGTGTTTGGCTACAGCTAAATCATGTCGCATCTCTTCTCTTACCTGAGGGCCTAAGCCGTAACTGTCTACTAGTTGTTAAAAACTTCACATTTTCAGTTAGTCATTTGTTTTTTGTGTCTAATCTTTGAGTGATTGAGTTTATTTTTATAGAAAGCCAACTAAAACCTGCTGACCACAAGTGTGGCTCTCAGTAATATTGTTCAACCACAATGGCTTCATCATCCATTGTTATCCATTCGTGACCGAGTGCTTAAAGCAAATTCAATAACCGATACCCTGTAGTTGGTGCAGGAGTTTGTGTGCAGGATTTAAACGGCTTAAGCAGAACATGTTGGTGTGGTTTTGTGTCTACAAAAAAGGGATTATTTAGATGTACAAGGAGAGAGGAGTCTGTACAATAGATATCTCACTCACTTATCGTCCTCAGTAAAAACAAAACAAAGATTTAATAACATGCAGTATCATGCAAAAGTATTCATGCCCTTTGATGTTTTTCACGTTTTCACATTGCAGCTGCGAGATTAGTGCATTTCTTCTCTTTTTTTTTTCCTTTTCTTTATTTTTTTTTTCGATATGTCGTAGACCAACACAAAGTACTGCTGTGGTTTGAACCAAGCAATCCCAGTTTCATTAGAATGGTTTATCCTGTTTACAGTACGAGGTTACTGTACCTCAAAAGTTCAGTAGAATGACTTATTGGCTTAGTCTTCTTAATTTGTTTAAACAAGAATTTGACAGGAAGATCTTACAGATTAAAAATTATGATTACAACATTGAGGTAAATTCAAGTTCAAATTAAACAATGGGTATTACATTTCTGCTTCCACTCTTAACTACAAAGTTGGTGTTAGATTAGATTAGCAATTTCACTGAATAGGTACTGTAACTTAAAACCAACCTCTTTTACATGTTTTAGTACAATGTATCAAGTCTGGATGAGGGTATCCTGACATTTCTTCCTGGAGCCCCTTTGTCAGTGTTGAAAGAAACCAGTTTTGGTCACAATTTAGTGTCTGAGTGAAGGGAAACGACGTCTGTTGCTCATGTCCCACCATGCTGGAGACCAGCTGCATCAATATGTTGTTACAGGTAGGAAGATAAAGTTGTTCTGTAGTTATACGTAGTCTGTAGTAGAGGCTTCCAATACATGATCACTGCAGACATGTCAAAATCTAAAACACTTCAACTACACGGAGGCATTGACAAAATTATTATCTTAATCAATATCGGTCTATACATTTGTATTAAATATTTTCTTGATACTATGCAGTCCTGATATGGAGAAGTCTATAATTGTCTTAAAATCCCTTATTTTTAGCTAGAAAAAAGCTATGTTCGACATAGTTGAAATGTGACTTGTGGATACATAGAATGCCATTGTAGATATCCGAAATATAATTTTTTACTGGGAAGAATTGAATTTTGTATAATCCTCTTGCAGTCTTGGTGCAGCACTCAGGAAGAGCACAGCAGATGTCACGGTCGGACAATGGGGAAGCAATAGGGGTGTTGATCTGTCGGTTCCCCAAACCACGAAGAAAAAAAAAACGTATAAAAGCGCATGTGAGGTCAGTGCGACTCCGCCCGGACTGTGCGGAAGAGTAAAAAGCTCATGTTGGTGTCCACTGGATCCCCACTTAGGACTGCAGGAGGGTTAAAGATCCTCAATGGGTATTTGATGTCAAAACATCTAGCCATATGGCACTCTAGAAAGTCAGAGACATCTCTACTCACTCCTCAACTTTCTCTGGCATTTTATTAGCATTACTTTAAACTATAAGAAAAGTATTTTAGTTATTTTGAAAGAGCAGAATTTTTATAAAATTGTGCTGGTGACACAAGCCTTGTGTATGTTATGTAATACAAGGAGCAGAGAAGACTAATGTATGTAGACACCAAAGTTATGGACTTGTTCTATACGAAAGGCAGCCTTAAGTGAACTTGTTGTGGTCTGGTATTACTGATATTTAACTATAATATTAAAGGAAATACTGGCATGTTTAAGCTGTAGTTTGACCAGAAACAATAAATAGATAAATAAATGACAGGGCTAAAATATACATTTAGCACACTCTCTTTGTGCCATAAAATTCCTGTTGCAACCATAAAACCATTTTTCCCTTCATGCCATGTGCTCACATTTACAGCAAACACTTCCCGGCAGCTGTTGGCAGTGCTTTTCTAGACTTTGCATTCAGCCTTTCCTATATATGACATATTATGCATAGCAATTTCTTTGATATATGCCGCAGAAAACTGAGGCAACTTGATGTTTAAATCTAACACATTATGTATTTGGTGTTTGAAAGGGTTTTTGTTTGCTAAAACCTTGAGTGAAGTCTGCTTAGACTCATCTACCCTTCATGGTTATTAGCTGGGTTTCATAAGCAGATTTTCTTTGATTTGATACTGTTTATGTGACAGATAGAAATCAGAGCTTTCATATTTATTAGAGCTTATTGAGAAAGAAATAGGCTGCATAGTCCAGCGACTGTTATATATATATATGAGAATACCTCCCTGAATTAGGCAATATCAAAGAAGCAAGCCAACCAAAACGCTCTCCCAGCTCTTCATAAACACAGTTTCTCTCCCTTACTGTCTACAGCTCTGATCTGTGGCAAATATGTCAAACAAGTACAAAGTGTTTGTAGGGGGGAAAAGGTTTGCTATGCATGAAGTATCCTGAGAGTATAGAAAGTGAGTCCGGTAGGGGTGCAGGGAGGAAGAGGAGCTGGAGAAGAGAGAGGAGTTCTGGTGTTCTCGGCAGCGCTGGCCTGTGTTTCAGGGGGATTCCTGTTCCCTCCCCGCATTTCAGCTGCCTTTATTAGAAATGATTGATGGTGTTCTGGGTGACATGGAAACTGGCTCTGCCAGACTGTGTGCATAGCTGTGTGTGCAAAGACTGACCATGGCCCATTTAGCCAGAGTTAGGACAAAGTTAGCTGTAGGCACAGGGGGAAAAAAAAAAAAAAAAAAAAAACATTTTAGGATTGTTTTAGAAATTCTTTAGATTTTTTTTCCTGACTTTACATTAAATTAAAAACTTTCTTTACCTTGTGCAGGAAACTAACTCTGTTTTTTTGCAAAGTAGAAGACTCCATTTGAAGTCTTTCTTTTTCTACATTTAGTGTTGTAATTTGAAAACTTGTGACCTAAAGTGAAGGATTTTTTTCAGATTCTTCAGGTTTTACCTGGAACCAACTTGAATGTAAAGTAAAAACAAGTAATCTGGTAAATATTCAGAATAGTTTCAGAAGAAGGCAAAGTGTACTTTTTATGCTGTAATATTTTATTATTATTTTATAGTGTGACCTTATTCTAAAAATTTTGTGGCAGAGGTGTGGAAAACATTTGACAAAACTCATTAATGTTCCAAAAATCACTGGATTTAGTTCATTTCAATTCAATACTGCATTCAATCTAAAGGGAAACTAAATGATGACTCTTATCTAAAGTGAAATAAGAAAACTTTCAGTTACTTTCATCACAGAAGATGAACAAAAACAAATCCATAAATACATAAAAAAAGACTTTATAATGAAATGTTTTTACAAAATAAAAACAAGAGTATTGGACAAAGCTCAGACACTTGTTGTTTTCCAAAGTAGTGCAAAAGGCTCTGTAAACAACACACGACAAATACTTGAACTAATACTGCATTCATGTAAAATGTCATGTAACATATGAGAAATTGCAATTAATCCATTTACTCATTGGGGGAAAAGTTTCCAGAACTCATTTTATTTTTATAAATCACTGGCACCATTTTACCATCTAATACTTTCCATGAACTAAATGTGGATAACTTTTGTGTTAAGACTTCATTTTTCTTTCTACTTTGTTCTTAAACACTCCTCAAAGTGGGAAAGACATAACAGGATGCAATAAAAGGAAGAAAAATTGTCAAACATCAGGACATGGATACAAGAAAATAGCTCATGACCTACAGTAATAAATAATCTGTGGATGGAACTGAAGATTATAGCAACAGCAAACTTTAAACCTCAGACGTCTCAGTTCTTACCAGAAGCAAACTTCTAAGTGGAATGAAAATAATTTTTAATATAAATCACCCAGGTGTACAAAGGATTATGAGCTTAAGTGCATGTATTTACAGTTGCAGCAGGCACTGTGACGAAGAACTCTGGACCAGGACCCAAGTTTATCTTGCCAACAATATATCAACTATTGTTCTTTAATATATATTTTACTACCTATAAAAGAAATACGGCCACATGTATTTCTGTTTCCACAATCCACTTTAAATTAAAAACATGGTGGAAAAAGCAACCTCAACTCTGCATTTCATTGGCTCCCCATTTATCTGTCAAATCTAGACAGTCACAGTAACATGAACTCCTGTTATTTTCTCTCCCGGCTCTGTGTTTTGCTTGAAACTTGACACTGTCTGTCCCCGCACAATGGTAGGGACTCGCCTTCAGCCCTTTTCACACACACACACACACACACACACGCACACGCACGCACACACACACATGCACATGTACGCAGCCCTGCCTCCTGTCTCACTTGTTTTCTTTCAGCTCCTTTGCTGCATTTATTTCACTTGTGCCGTCTTTTAAAGGTAGACACATATCTGGGCGGGGAGGTACAACAAATGTAAACATCTGGCACAGATAAGCAGACAGATGTTTCAGTGGCAGGCTGGCAAACATCCAGATCTCCCACCAAACTCATCAGAACCCCTGAAGAGGGAGCTGTTGCTTTACCGGTTTCACCGACTGCGACGTATCGCGGCTTCACATTTTAACTTTAAAGGTTCATAGTTTCACATGATTTAGATTTTCCTCAGCATCAATCTGTGATCTTCATACTTTTTTTATGTTCAGTGAGATCCACCAGCTCCTGATTCTCTCCTCTTTTTTCTTTTATGCTTTTTAAAAACTCTTCTGCTTGTTGTTGCCTCTAGTTCTTGCTTTGGGTTAAAGTCTTGATCTGAATAATTAAAATGTGTTCCTGTGTTATTGTTGATACCTGACTGTAAAATGTGAAGAATATTATTGCGTAAGTGTGTAACTACGTGCATCAATACGAAAGGGGATAAAGGAATAAATGAAAATTAAATCAAATTCAAAAATACATTCAAATAAACTGAGAAGTTTATTTTTGATGGGTAATTGAGCGATATAAATAGCTCGTTATCAGTCAATAAATATGTAAATATGTAATAAAATGAATGGGTAGCAGTAAAAATTTATAAAATACCAGCTAAATAAGTGGGAATGCCAATAAATAAATGAGTAAAACATAAATAGTAGAAATCAGACAATATTTGTGTGTTGTAATTTAAGTAGACAAATAAAAATTGTAACTTAGACAAATAAGCATCAATATAAAAACTAAGAATTAGCATAAATAAAAAAAGATGCATACAATATTTATGTCAAACTAATGTTTATTAAAATTATACAAATAATGTATAATTTTAAATTATACATTAAAATGTATAATTTTAATGTTTATTAAAATTATACAAATATATATATATATATATATATATATATATATATATATATATATATATATATATATATATATATATTATATATATATTATATATAATATATATAATATATATATTATATATATTATATTGTATATATAATATATACAATTATATAACAACATATAATTGTTATATCTTGAACAATTATATGTTCAAGATATAATTGTTCAAATTATATCTTGAACAAGATATTGGTTTGAACAATATCTTGTTCAAACCAGCATGAACAAGATATTCTTCATGCTGGTTTCCTTTTCACATCAGTTTCGAAATGAGAACGATTTGCTGATGCTCGATTCTTTGCTTTTAAGTCTTTTCTGCACTCGACGTCCTGGCAGACATGATAAATCATGTGCCAGGGATAAAGGAAATACTGTTTTTCCACCATTTGTTTTGTGTGATGCTTCAGATAATGTTGCTCTCTCATTTGCATATAGAAACATAATTAGGACAAACATCAAATCAGCTGACAGTGGGATAACACAATTTCAAGACTTTACAGTACTTATTCGGTCTAAACAGATAATTAATGGGTTACATCTGCATCAAATCAGGAAGGTACATGAAACACACAGTAACTCTTTTGTAGTCCAGCTCAACTTTTGTTTTCTCACATTTGGCCTCACTTGTTTTATCTTGATAAGACCTCGCCTAAGAGCTGTGTGGGAGTTTTCGACTGATCAGCATCTCTCTGACACGACCCTCCTACTGTTTCTCTTTATTTGTCAAAAAGCATCCATCAAATTCGATCAGCCCATTCGGTTTTTTAACTCTGCTGCCGCTTGACAGGATTGTGTGCGGAGCTGCAACGGTCAGTTAAACGATTGATTATTATTATCTGCAGGGTGATTTTTGGTAATTGTTACGGCTCAACTTTTCACATATGAGAACTTTGAGAACTTTTCTTTTACGTGTTTGGTGTACCTCTTATTTTGTCAGTGTTGACACAAATTAAACTTATTCTGCCATTTTGCAACTATCCCCTATTAAAGCAATAGCTATGCATTAAAAATACATTGGGATCAGATTCAATCTATATGCTGCCTTTCTGTCTTTATTGAAAATATTTTCCCTGAGAGTCTCTGTGAGCAAAGAGAAAAACCTTTTGTTGTAGGTCAAGTATGATGCAGTTAAAAATATAAAAAGGTTTTAAAGATCATTTATTCTGAATGCTGTCAGTACATTAAAAGCATACGTTCAAATTAAAGTGTTTGTTTTAGTTAAAGAAAGTCTCGTCAGTCTCTCATTGACCGTAACCACATTAACAGCATCTCATGTGTAATTTTACTCTCTATTTATGAGCTGCCTGCAGCAAGATGAAATTACATGGATCTATTTCGTACAATCTGCTTTAGTAAACAAGCTCTTAACACCCACTGCAGAGTTGTGTTAATGCCACCATATACATTCTGGATAATGTCCCTTCCAGGAAGTCTCGGGGGGGGGGGGTAGATCCAAGAACACGCTTTATTGCAGATGATTAAAGTGGGAAGATTAAAACACTGACTCAAAAAGTTCAAACGAATGAAACTCATTTCTCAGAATTCACTTAGCAATACATTAACCCATGCATCATGCACCTAACAGAGCCATCAAACACACGTGCAGGTTAATTAAATACATAATAACCAGTTTAAGTTTGACAAAACCTCTAATGATGTGATTTGGTTTTTTTGTTTGTTTGTTTTCACACCTCTCCCCCCTCTCTCAAAACATCACATCCTAATTATTACTCTTCCTAATCTGTTTTCCTAAGATCGACTCGTTTGCTTTTCAAGACAGACAAATCTGTCGGTAATTATTTTCTGACACTGTTGCAGTGGAGATGATATCTGCAGTCAGTCGATGCCCTCCCAAGGTGACCAGGACAGCGTTTTACAGCGAAGCGGGCCGGAGGGGGTTACGGGGAAAAGTGACAGCTGTGTGTGCAGCTTCCTTCCTTGATTCATGTGCAAGCTGTAATGACATCATATTTAGCAGCAGAAAGGGTTATAAATTAGCCATCAGCTAATGGAGGCTGAGCCTCTTTCTTTGTTGGCCAACACTTTTTTTCTCTCTCTCTCTCTTCCCTCATAGCTTGTGCTTTGCCCGTGTAAATAAGCTTTTAATTATGGAATTCAATCACAACTGAAGTATTGATGAGGAGATGCTAAGTTTTAGGAGTCTGCCTGCAACTTGAATTATGTTGCAAATTCACAGAGCAGATGTGCTTATATGCGTTAAACGAGCGAGTGATTTGAAAAATAAATCATTTAATGAGTCTTTTGTTGTTTTGTGCACCAGCTCTTGTTGGATTTAACTTTTACCAATTTATACTGCCTTTTCATATCCACACGTTCTCATTTCGTAACGTCTTTACTCCATGCGGGTCTGTCAACAAACGGTTTTGTGCCCATTTCCTAAAATATTACTTACGGATTTATGTTTTTGGTGTAATGTTACATTCTATCCATAGACAGAGGGCAACATTTTAGGCATAATTTGGGGGAAACTGAAAACTTTTCATTGTCTCAAGTTTACAGATTTCAGAAAGTTTGTGTTTTTCGGGGGGCGGGGGGGCTTAAGAGAATCCTTTCAATTTTGATCAAAAACTTATCGGGAAAGTTCCATTAATCCATGAATTATCCTGAGCTTAATCTGGATTCAAGTCAGAGGGGCAGCAGAGTAATCAGGGACATCATGACATCCCTCTCACTGCCTCTTGGGCCAGCCCTTGCGGGGGGAATCTCAAGGCGTTCCCAGGCCAGCCCCAACGCTGAGCCCCTCCCAGATGATTGAGCGTCTCACCCTATCTCTAAGGAAGAGCCCACACACGCTGCAGCGGAAAGTGAATTGGTCGCTTGTATCAACAATCTTGTTCTTTGGTCACTACCCAGAGCTCATCACCATAGATGAGGGTAGGAGCATAAATCAACTGGCCTTTTGACTCAGTTCTGTCTTTACAGACTAGTACAGCTTACACATCACTGTACTTGCCACACCAATCCGCCTATCGATTTCCGCTACTCTTAAAATACAAGACCCCGAGATACCTAAACTCCTTCACTTGGAACAGCACCTTATCTCCAAGCTGGAGAAAACACGCCACTGTTGTATGTATCAGAACAATGTTCTCGGACTTTTTGGACTGATTCTCATCCTGGCCGCTTCATAGTTGGCTGTGAACGTCTCCAGGGGAAAGCTGGAGATTGCAGTCTCATTAAGCCAACAGAACCAAAATTGATCCCGTCAACACCTTGACTGCACCTAGAAATGTTGTCCATGAAGGTTATGACCAGAATCTGTATCAAAGGGAAACCTTGGTGAAGTTCAACTCTCTCCAGAAACAAGTTTGGATTTCTGGAAGTGTGTTTTTAAAGAATGTAGCCGTTGTAGAGATTTCCAGTTGATGCTTGACCAATTTGTGCACTCCTGATCCAAAGGTCAAAGAACGATTACAACTATTAACAATTTATTCATGATTAGCTCATAAAAACCCTTGGCAGACTGTATCATTTCTTACCTGAAAGCAGTCAGATGCCAAACAATGAGAAATTGCAAAAGCCAAAAAAAAAAAAAAAGCTGTGATGTAAGTAGCACTTGATAAGTCTAGTTTGATAGAACAGGCTTATCATCGTTTCTGCTGCGGTATTGTTTTTACACACCACATGTTTTTAATGATAACGGACACAAAACCTTGTTTAGGAATCTTTTGAACATTAGCTTCAACTGTTTAGCCTTAAATGAAAGTAGCTCTTGACAATAATCCCTCTGAGGTCTGTTTGTGTTTAGGAGGGAGCTCTGGAAATCCCCCTCAGTTCTGGGCTGGGGAACACAGACCCTCAGTTCTCACTGGAGCTCAGGCTGCCAAAATAAAAGCCCAATAAACACATTTGGAGAAACACACAAAGTGACCATCGGAGGTCTGAGTGGAGCAAACAGAAACAAAGAGTCGCCTCTCCAGTGCGGATCTGGCAGTGTGATCAGGCTAGCTGTAATCGGTTATTTAAGCATCATGTAATATGCCAGTTTCATGTGTATTTAAACACCAACAAACCTTAAACTAGAAGTGTGTTTAATGCTAAAAAAACGGACAAAAAAATACAATTGTACAGAAAACTAGTTTTTCTTGCATGTTTTTGCCTTGAATAATAAACAAATGACTCCATTGTGCATTGAAGCTGAAGGCTTTGTGTAACAAGTTCTCTGAAGCCGTCACTTGGAGGTCATCCTCAGTGTGTGTTCAAGGGCAGCCTTTCCTTGCAACGGCAGGAGATGCTTTCAGGGCTTGTTTACGACTTCGGCTTGGTGTTTTATCCTTATTTGTAAAGTTTGAAACTCATATTTTTATTCATCTTCAGGTGCATCTAAGCACTAAGCCTATGCAAAATAAACCTCGTTCATCACATTGAAGTTTGTAATAGTGTTGTTTGCTTTTGACTTAATATTAGGTCACAAAAATGCTTAATTTTTTTTCCATAACTGTCAAAATACCTTTTTTCCCCCTTGTTTATTGCTGTAGAGTTTTCTATTTTAAAGATTCCAGTGGACCAATTTATTGTTTAATCAAAACATTCTGTTGGCCTTGTTTTTCAAAGTAAACATTGTCATTTATTCTTGAAATTACGATTAAAAAATACAAATAGAGTTCAAATGGAAACTCGTGTACAGAAGTATCAAATCCATTTTCTGTTAGGTATGTTAAAAACTTGACCCGATCAACTATTTGTGTAATTGAAAACATTTTTACTAATCTTGAAAATCCACCTAGAATACATAGATATGTGTTTATGAAGTCACACTCCGTCATCCAGTTTTCTTCTGAAAATAGATTTCTTCAACCGGTTTGAGCCGTTTTTGGTTCAAAGTTGCTGTTCCTTTAAATGTTCAAAATAATGAACCGCCATGTTTGGAGTAAATGATCACCACTGATGTGACCACAGCAAGTCGGTGACTTAATGTGGTTGCAACTTCAAACTGGTTTGGTCTACACAAATCGGACATTGGTTTGGTTTTGTTGGAATTTTCTTGCTCAAGTAAACAACAAGTAAACAACAGGGTGGTCGTTTCAACGTTGCTCCTACTGTACGTGTCGCAGCGCAGACGCGGTTGTTGTTTTTTTTTTTTGTTTTTTTAAACTCGTCTGTTATGAAAATCTGAGCTGGCTGATGTCATGTTCCTCCACGGATCGTGTTTGATGGCTTGACATCCACGCACCATCAAAGACGGTGCTTGTCTTATTAATGGTGAGATTACAGCTCAGGTAGAAGAGCGTCGGCGATGAAGGTATTGACATCTCTTTTGATCGCAGATTGTGTTTTACTCGCAGGACTGGTGCGTGCCAGAGGTTTAAAGACATCCATCTACTCGGCTTCGGTTTGTCCATTTCACTTAGACAAAGCAAATATTTATAATTTATTTTGGTCTCTGCAAAACACCACATTCTGGCTCTTGGATATTTCCAGTGGGGTCTGAGCAATTGCATCAGTCACTCACAAAGGGCTTAACAAAACAAACACTTGAATGTAATTAGTGGCGCATGTTGCAGACAGAGCAGTAGTCTGCAGACCACAAGTTTCTGCGTCTTATCTGAAACATCTGGCTGAAGGACGCGAGAAACACAAGCACACATTGTGTTTTTTTTTTAAGTCGGCGTTCTTTCTGAAATTATCAGTAAGCTGCATGATTTAAGGAAAACATGGAAATGCGATACAACTGATTAATATTTAAACGATGGAAACAATTGGAAATAACCCGACAGTTCTTGTCTTTCTCCACAATGTCCTTAGAGTAACATCCAGCCACCGAAATATCCATGCAGTCTGATGCGTTCAGGGCTGTTGAGTAAACAGACCAGAAATCATAAGGATAAGATGAATATAACAAAAATTTAATCCGATGAGTTCTTTGCACTTTTGCAGTTTTGCACGCAGTGATGTTGCAATTAGATACTTTGTGCAGCTCTACAGGTGTCTTTCCTAATTAAGCATCCAGATGCTTAATTAGCTAAGCTTAAAATTTTGAGCATTGAACATTTTTTTTATGTTTTTCTCTCAGATTTTTTTTGGTTTTTTTTGTTCATAGTTTAATTGTGTGG